>NW_025047827.1:850000-865000 GCF_018831695.1 Puntigrus tetrazona
CTTTGGTTCTGGAGGAAGTGGCTGTGATTTCTTCATTGCTGTTGTTCACGGGACACTCTGTCAAGAGCGCTTTATTCACTGCAGACTGCTGCACCGTCACAACTTCCTGTTTTAATAGGAAATACATCACTTCACTTTCACTTCCTCCTCTTCAGCTGCTTCATCCATCTCCTTCCTCCTTCTCTTTACCTTTCGTTTTCTTCCTTAGCTCTTCATTTCCTCTTCTTACGCTTTTCTTCCTCTTCTTCATCACCCTTTTCATCTAATTCTTTATACTTTTTCTTCTTCTTCCTCTTCCTCATCCTTCTCTCATTCTTCTGCTTCCTATGTCTTTGGCTTTCTCTTTTCTTATTTTCTTCGTCCTCCTTGACCTCTTCTTCATCCTCTCCATCTTCTCCTTCCTTTTCTTTGGCTTTCTCACTTTCTTTTTCTTTTTTGTCTTCTGTTTCTTTCTTTCATTTTTCCATTTCCCCTTCTTTCTCACCATCTTCCTCTTCTGCGTCTTCTTTCTATTATTACTTCCCTCTTCCCTCTTCCTGTTTCTGTTCCTGTTCCTCTCCTGCTGCTACTCTTCTTCTTTCCTGTTCCTCTTCCTCTTCTCTTTCCGCCGTTTCTTTAATTAAATCTACTTCCTGTTCTAGTTTGGTTGTTGTGATGTCCCGGGAGGTCTTGTATTGTTTGCTGGTCTGATCGGTCCTTTTTCTTCGTCCCGTCCGGACGGATTGATCCGATGGATTGCTCCGTGTCTTTCGTTTTGCCGATAACGCTCGGCCGTGGCATTTTCTTCGCTCTGCGATGTTGGAAAGTTGGGATGAATCTGAATGGAAAGCTTGACAGCGTAAAGCGAACCCGGAGCGGCCCGGCGAGGCTCAGCGAGATCAGCAGAACCGCGATCACGTTAACCTTACGTAAAGCTTTTCGTTTGGGGAGGGAGAAATCTGCGGCTCATGTTTTATTTACGCCAGATGAATTATTGAAGCTGTGATGATACGCCTCTCTCCTCCTCCTTTCTCTCACATAAACATTAGAAGGAATAATCACAAGCGTTATTTGCGCTCAAGTGTTTTGCATTTAATCTCTGCTCTCTCTCTCTCTCTTTATCCTTCTTCCCCTCCCTCTTTCTCTCATCTGTCTTGATCTCTACCCTTCGCTCCGTTTCATCTCGTCTCATTCCCTCGTTCTTTGAACCCTCGCAGTATTTCACAATGCAGCTTTCAGAGCAGAACTGTGACCCGAACTGTGAGAAAAATCGCAAGCCAAGTCTCTCGGGCCGCAGGTCCTCGGTTTGTTGACTACGTCCAATGTTTTGGGCAACAATCTTTTAAAAACAACCCATTTACGACATTTGCGTTTACATCACGAGCCAAGGTGGATGTGCTGACCCGGAAACAGGGTTGCCAGGTCTGCCAAATAAAACCATCACGATTTCTAATCCAAACTAACCCAGAACTAGCTGTCGTGGTTCCACTCCTTTGAAATCTCATTTCAGGGAGAGGCGGAGATCGTTTTAACCTGCAGACTACTAAAACTACCCAATATATAGCCCAGTACCCCAATATATAGTGCAAATATAACCCAATTGTAGCAACGGTGTAAAAGTAGCCAAATTGCACAAAAAAACCACTGACTTGGCAACCAATAAATGCATTAGAAGTCTATTTAATTACCTGAACAATAAAAGAGCAATCAGCACTATAAGAAAAATTGCAAATATGATTTGAAGGTATGAGAATAGTGACTTGAGTCCCTTGTTTTTTCTCACGAGGAAAGCAGAAGTACTCCTATATTTTTCTCCTCTTGTTTTGGAGGAGATCTAAACAATATCTCAGACTTTTCCAAGACACCAAAGTCAACGAAAGTTTTGAAAAGTTTCATCAAAAGTGAGATCTCGGCGTCACCTTCACATTTCTCTTACTGTATAACACCTATTCACCCGTTTGCGTCCTTGAGATTTTTTGCAGGAAATTGTATGAGAAATATTAAAAATAAATGCTCCATTAAATCTCAGTCATAATGAGAGATCAGCTTTTCGAGCTGCTTCTTTGACGTTTCGTTTATCAGAACGAGAGAACCAAAAATATTAGGAGACACATAAACCGTAATGTGAGCTTCACTGAATCTCCTCACATTGTATTTAAAAGTGTGTCGGTACTTCTGTGATTGAAAGAGTTGTCGTTATTAACCGGAGTGACCCGGAGTAACATGTTATTTAGTGTTGCGCGGCTAATCGAGCCCTGAAACCAGAATCAAAACAACACGTTCGCTCCTCTCCGTCGTTCCTCCGCGTCCTTCTGTTTCGTCTGAGTCACAAGTTCTGCTTTCATTCCCAACATGAAGAAAACAGCGCCGCTTCCAGAGAGCGCCGGACGCTTACGAACAGAAGCTGATTGTCTTCGGGGGCCCCAGGACTTGGGAGACAGCTTGAAAAGGGGACAGAAGTTCACTTCATGAAAGCCAAAACACAGACGTTGTAGCTCAAGGAGCCTTTAATTGTTTGAAAGGGAAGAAATCATTCTCCCGGGGATCCGAAACCAACCCGTGACTCTCTCCTCGCGGCAGATTAGATCCGGCGGGAGTTTATTCGGTGGTGTTTTAACAGAAGCTAGTTTTTGTTTTACTTCCTAATAGAATAAGCATTACCTTCCATCGTGAGATGTTTCCGAAGCGAACCGACCGCTCAGCATTAAAAGATGTAGGTCAGGAGTTGATTTCATCCTTTGGGATTTGATTGGATTGCGTCTGCATGGCTATAATGTTATTGCTGCGCTTGCCGGGTACATCTGTATTGATATTCCTCTTGGTTTTATTTTCTGATGAATTCATTCACCTGCTGCGTAACGTAGAAGAGAAGAGAAAAGGCCCAGAGTGAAAATGATGACCGTGAGGAAAGCGCAGGGGTTTGCTTTAATCTGATTGCAACGAATGAGCATTTTAACAGTCCGTACTGTGTTTCAGATGCTCTCTTTCGCAGTTTATTTTCACGCATTTGAAAAACCTGACGCACAACAACCTGACGAAACAATAGACGGCAAAACGAAGCGCTGCGTTCAGAATATCACAGACACCTCTCGGAAGCAAACGTTCGCGAGCACCATAGCATTACTTGAGTAGCATTTAGCAAAAACGGTTTTATCAAATCGAGTCGCTGATACGGTGCGTGCTTTTGCTCTTTGAGAGTCAGCTTTTTTGCACATTACGCGACGAGTAAAGCTTTGCTGTGCAAGCGCTTACAAAAACTCACTAAATGAAAACATGCGCAGTCAGAAATTGTTTGGAAATGCAAACAAACAGGATCGAATTATTATGATTTTTCCACTTTATTATTCAGGTTTTGACACCATGACACTTCGGCGCTAGATTTATAAGGTTATTAAAGTTAGAAAATCAACCAAATGTGTTGAAACCATTATAATATTTGCATAACGAATCACAAATCTATTCATCCACGTGTTAGGTGTTTTTCGAAAGATTATGAAAACATATTATTTAGAATTATATTATATCATCACGTATAATAATAACCAGGGACATTCATGGCAGTATATTCGTTGCTATAGGTTATTTATTTATTTTATTGTATTTATTTTATAACGTAAATTTAACATAAACCTTGCAAAGGCCGTCTTTCAGAAAATGCTAATTTGATTAAACCGGTCTACTTTTAATAAACCGCTATAATTTTTTAAAACATACAATATGCATGCATTTATTTATTTATGATTGCGGTCGAAAGTTGTTATTTTGAAATAGTTGATCGTGCATAATCACTAGTCATTTGTTTTGATTTTGTATTGTGAAAATCGTAATCATTTTAGTGATTTGTGCTAAGGGGTTCAGTTTCTTTGGCTTCGTTGTTGGTATAGAAGTAGGCCGAGGTCGGAGGTCACTAGGACAGATGTCTCCTAATGAGAGCAGAGTCCTGCAGGTGAAGACAAACGCGTCTTGCTTTCGCAGGTCCATCAGAGCGGCTCTCATTAGCAGAAGAGTCCTGGGGTCCGACCGCATTGATCCGAGCCAGAAATACTCTCATCATTACAGAAACGACAGCTCCTGCATAACCTGCAATTTATGCATGAAAGCCCCGTCGAGTGGCACTTCAGACAGATGAAAAGAGCAGCTTTGCAACATCGCTTGCGACGTCGGCGTTATGCGAGCCGTGCTTTTTAGGCGGTTATCGATGTCGAGTAAATCGGGGGAGACGATGTGCACCGCCGTTTAAAGGTGTGGGGTCGCTGCGATTTTTTGAAAGACGTTTCTTCCGCTCGTCAAGGCTGCATTTATTTGATCAAAAATACAGCAAAATTGTGAAATAGTATTGCAATTTAATATAAGAGTTTTCTATGTGAATATACTTCGAAATGTAATTTATTCCTGTGACCAAAGCTGAATTTTCAGTCTCCCAAGAAATCAGTTTAAATGACTCATTTATAATCGATTAGGATAATTAGGATTCTTTGATTAATAATACGTTTATTTATTCAAAATAAGCACCGTTACTACAGGTAGAGTGTATTACTACCGTTGAAAAGCTTGGGGTTTTTGAAAGAAATGTATATTTGTATTCAGCTAGGATGTGATAAACTGATTTAAAAAACAAAAAAAAAAAAGTGACAGTAAAACATGCGTAAAGTTACACAAGTTTTAAATAAATGCTGTTATTTTGAGCTTTTTATTCATCAAGCAATCCTAAAAAAAATAGTTTTCAACATTGATAATGATCAGAAATGTTTTTTGAGCAGCAAATCAGATTGTTTTAATAATTTGTCACGCGACACTGAAGACTGTGAAGCTTTGATCACAGAAATAAATGACTTTTTTTTTTTTATCATACATTATAACAGAAAACAGTCATTTTAAAGAGTAACACTATTTCACATTTTTCTGTATGTTTATCAAACGAATGCAAACCCAAACCTCCTAAATTCCCAAACGTTTAACAGCCGGTCCTTTTGGACTATAACGCTTCAATTTGTTTCGTATTTTGCTCTCTACTCAATTCTGTTCCAGAGCTGCTCTTTTTCTTTTTTAATAGGGCTCTGGCTTCTCCAGTTAAAAGCAGTGGTTCTCCGGCCACCCATCGACTGGATTTATTTATTCATACGCAGAGCCGAGAGCTGTCAGAAAGAAGCGTGGCCTTGCAGATGAGGAGAAGTTATTCCTCTGAAGCCGGGCTCCTCGCTCTATCTCGTCTCAGAGGCCAGAAACGCTCCCCTCGGGAGGTCATTGATTTGATCACATTTATATTCAGGCAGGCCGACGGACTAACGTATGCCACCCAGAAACAATATTAACGCGTGAATGCATTTTTCGGGGCATTTCGAATTGTGATTTTTTTTTCATTTCCGCCGGCAGCGGCCGTTCCGGTGAGGGTTTACAGCTGTGGATGGGACGGGGAGACGAATGGAGAGCGGGGGAAAGCATTTCCTTTCATGTCTGATATAAAGGAGCCTCTGTGTGCCGTGACATTCC
This sequence comes from Puntigrus tetrazona, assembly GCF_018831695.1. Lineage (NCBI taxonomy): Eukaryota > Metazoa > Chordata > Actinopteri > Cypriniformes > Cyprinidae > Puntigrus > Puntigrus tetrazona. The sequence goes on from NW_025047827.1 coordinate 855,470, forward strand.
TCATAATGCGATTCATTACCGACTCCAATGCACAATCCCAGATCCGTCTCCTGAACATCTTCCTGCTGCCTCTTCCAGGTCACGTCAGAAATCCAGAAGAATAATTCTCAATAATCCTAGTGACGCTTCTCCATAGCTTTTTATGCATCGTAGTCAAAAATGTGTTTGCTAATAACGTTTCACATATGATCTTTTTCTATTTAGAATAATGCTTATTTTTTAATTAAATTAATAATCTATATTTTGCATAGAACAACATTTTATTAATAATACAGACAACATGTAATCGTTTTTAAATTAAAATAGTATTTTATACAAAATTCATTCTGCTTAATTATTCAAAATTACACTTAATTCATCATCAATATATTTTAAGTGCTATAAAGTTTCATTAATAGATACAATATGTAATGATTTTAAATTAAATGTAATTAGTAGTTTTAATACATATATTTTTTAAAAAAAGTATTCTAAATTGCGTTTAATTAGCAGTTCGTTTTTTGCATATACTTTATTATTATAAATTAATAAAAAATGTTTTAAATTAAATTTGATTAAATATCAATGCAAACACATTTTATATTCCCATATATTTTGTTTTATTAAATAAAAAATTCTATTTAATAGTTCTAAATTTGCATAATCAATACATTAATTAAACATGCAATATGTTTTATTTATAATAATTCTACTTAATTCAAAATAAAACGTTAATAATCATCGTATTTTACATATAATAGTTTTATTAATATGTATTAGATATATTTTCTTTTTTATTACAGTCAGAAGAATTGAATGGAGATGTTTAATTCTCATTAAAAGTCACAAAACAATCTTATCAATTCTAAAAATAGACTTTACGCCTATATGCTTTACGTTTTGCTCGTTCATTGAACCCATTCTCTATAGGCTTCATCAGACGTCGTACACACATTGGTCTGGATTTAAATGGTACTTGAGGTGTGATGTGAAATGGGATTTGCTCATTAATCACAGCTGTGTTTCAAGGTGACTTTCACACCTGAACTGAAGCCGAGCGCTCCTGACGTCTGCGTCTCAAACTCCTTCGTAACACGAGTGAAAAAGTGAAAACGTCAACCGCTGGAAAATAGAGCTAATGAAATAAAGAGCACGGATGTCTCGTTTAGGCTGTTTTCTGGGAAAAGTAAGATCCGTTACAAATTGCATAATTTAAGCGTAAATGACTCTGCGCTCCAAATCTGATGAGTCTTCAGCCTCATTAATCAGAGATTGTAGTTTTTATGCGCTTTGAGTTTGCAAAAGTTCAATGGAAAATGCTATTTAAAATCTTTAAAGGTGTAAGTCCTTGTAAAGTCTCTTCTGCTTGTTTACTTGATCAAAAATACAGAAAAATAAAAAGTAAAATAATGAAATATTATTACGATGTAAAATATGCGTTTGCTGTGTGAATATATGTTAAAATGTAATTTATTCCTGTGACGTAAAGCTGAGTTTTCACTTGATCCTTCAGAAATCATTCTAATATCTCTGGCTCAAGAAACATTTCAAATTATTATCAGTGTTGAAAATAGTTGTGCTGCTTAACATTTTTGCAGAGAAAGTTCAAAAGAATAGCCTCTATTTGGAATATAAACCTTTAGTAACTTTATAAATGTCTTTACTGTCACCTCTGACCAATTCTGATGAATAGAAGTTGTTTCAAATGTTTTTCTTGTTTATGTTCCATTTTATCATTTTTGCGTTACTTTTGAATGTTCTCTGGAAGTTCCGAAACATCAGTTACACTTTCCATTTTATAATTTTTGCGCTATTTGTGAATGTTCTCTAGAAATGCTGAAACATCAGTTAAACGTTCCATTTTATAATTTTTTACATTATTTTTGAATGTTCTCTGGAAGTTCCAAAACATCAGTTACACGTTCCATTTTATCATTTTTGCGCTATTTGTGAATGTTCTCTAGAAATGCTGAAACATCAGTTAAACGTTCCATTTTATCGTTTTTACATTATTTTTTAACGCTCTCTTAGTTCCAAAACCTCAGTTAAACGTTCCATTTTATCATTTTTTGCATTACTTTACTTTTTGAACGTTCTCTGAAATGTTGAAACATCAGTTACACGTTCCATTTTATCATTTTTGCATTGTTTTTGAATGTTCTCAGAAGTTCTGAAACATCAGTTAAACGTTCCATTTTATCATTTTTTGCGTTACTTTTTGAACGTTCTCTAAGTTCCAAAACCTCAATTAAACGTTCCATTTTATAATTTTTGCGCTGTTTGTGAATGTTCTCCAGAAATGCTGAAATATCAGTTAAACGTTCCATTTTATAATTTTTACGTTATTTTTGAATGTTCTCTGTAAGTTCCTAAACATCAGTTAAACGTTCCATTTTATCATTTTTACGTTATTTTTTAACGTTCTCTAAGTTCCAAAACCTCAGTTAAACGTTCCATTTTATCATTTTTTGCATTACTTTACTTTTGAACGTTCTCTGGAAGTTCCAAAACATCAGTTAAACGTTCCATTTTATCTTTTTTTGCATTGTTTTTGAACGTTCTCTGGAAGCTTCAAACATTAGTTACACGTTCCATTTTATCATTTTTTGCGTTACTTTTTGAACGTTCTCTGGAAGTTCCAAAACATCAGTTAAACGTTCCATTTTATCATTTTTACGTTATTTTTTAACGTTCTCTAAGTTCCAAAACCTCAGTTAAACGTTCCATTTTATAATTTTTCACGTTACTTTTGAACGTTCTCTGGAAGTTCCGAAACATCAGTTACATGTTCCATTTTATCATTTTTGCGCTGTTTGTGAATGTTCTCCAGAAATGCTGAAATATCAGTTAAACGTTCCATTTTATCATTTTTTGCGTTACTTTTGAATGTTCTCTGAAAGTTCCTAAACATCAGTTAAATGTTCCATTTTATCATTTTTTGCGTTACTTTTGAACGTTCTTTAGAAGTTCCGAAACATCAGTGAAACGTTCCATTTTATCATTTTTACGTTATTTTTTAACGCTAAGTTCCAAAACCTCAATTAAACGTTCCATTTTATCATTTTTACGTTATTTTTTAACGCTCTCTTAGTTCCAAAACCTCAGTTAAACGTTCCATTTTATCATTTTTTGCATTACTTTACTTTTGAACGTTCTCTGGAAGTTCCAAAACATCAGTTACACGTTCCATTTTATCATTTTTGCATTACTTTTGAATGTTTCTGGAAGTTCCAAAACATCACGCGTTCCATTTTATAATTTTTACGTTATTTTTTAACGTTCTCTAAGTTCCAAAACCTCAGTTAAACGTTCCATTTTATAATTTTTCGCGTTACTTTTGAATGTTCTCTGTAAGTTCCTAAACATCAGTTAAATGTTCCATTTTATCTTTTTTTGCATTACTTTTGAACGTTCTCTGGAAGTTCGAAACATCAGTTACACGTTCCATTTTATAATTTTTTTTGAACGTTCTTTAGAAGTTCAAACATCAGTTAAATGTTCCATTTTATCATTTTCGCTGTAATGTTCTCCAGAAATGCTGAAATATAAGTTAAACGTTCCATTTTATCATTTTTTGCATTACTTTTGAACGTTCTCTGGAAGTTCCTAAACATCAGTTAAATGTTCCATTTTATCATTTTTTGCGTTACTTTTGAACGTTCTTTAGAAGTTCCGAAACATCAGTGAAACGTTCCATTTTATCATTTTTACGTTATTTTTTAACGCTAAGTTCCAAAACCTCAATTAAACGTTCCATTTTATCATTTTTGCATTATTTTTAAACGCTCTCTAAGTTCCAAAACCTCAGTTAAACGTTCCATTTTATAATTTTTCGCGTTACTTTTGAACGTTCTCTGTAAGTTCCTAAACATCAGTTAAATGTTCCATTTTATCTTTTTTTGCATTACTTTTGAACGTTCTCTGGAAGTTTCCAAACATCAGTTACACGTTCCATTTTATCATTTTTACGTTATTTTTTAACGCTAAGTTCCAAAACATCAGTTAAACGTTCCATTTTATCATTTTTGCGCTGTTTGTGAATGTTCTCCAGAAATGCTGAAATATCAGTTAAACGTTCCATTTTATCATTTTTTGCGTTACTTTTGAATGTTCTCTGGAAGTTCCTAAACATCAGTTAAATGTTCCATTTTATCATTTTTTGCGTTACTTTTGAACGTTCTTTAGAAGTTCCGGAACATCAGTGAAACGTTCCATTTTATCATTTTTACGTTATTTTTTAACGCTAAGTTCCAAAACCTCAGTTAAACGTTCCATTTTATCATTTTTTGCATTACTTTACTTTTGAACGTTCTCTGGAAGTTCCGAAACATCAGTTACGCGTTCCATGAATGTATTTCTGTGTAATGATGTTTGATCGGAACGTTCCCTCCTACTCCGATCGGTGCTGATCTTGATGAGCTGAACTAGTTCAGCAGTCTGTGTGTGTTTAGGAGCGCTGGGTTGTTTCTGATGAAGCTGATGAGTGATGTTTCATAATGACGAACAGATGGTTAGAGAGCAGAAGAAAGCAGAGCGCCGTGTCTGGAGGTTGTTGAGAGTCTCGCGGGTCGAGCTGAGGAGCAGTGATGGATTGTGGGATGGCAGACCTGTCTCTCTGGAGCCCGAGGCGGTGTCGAGTCTCTTCTGCATGGTTTGAGGTGATTGTCTGTTGGATTCTGTTCGAGTGCTGCAGTGGTTTTACAAACTCCTCTTCACGTGACGCTGCGGTGATCTCACACGCCTAAAACACACATCAAATCCTTCTTTGCTCTAGAAATGTCACAAACTGCTAAGAAATGCAAAGGTATAATAACTGAAATAGTATTTTCTAGATAATAATACATACATCTTTGTTCTTATATATGTGCAGTACAGTATATACAGTATATAAGTCTTTTTGATTTCTCATAAAACTGCAATTTAATGCAATTTAAAAAAAATAAGTTCATGCAGGATTGCACAATTTGACCAAAATTCTATTATATGTCAATACAGCTAGTATTATTTATTTATATAGATTAATCGCCCAACTCTACCGTTAATTAGTTATTTTTTATTTGTAATTCAACTCAAATTTGATCTTTAAAGCGCTTCTGTAGCCATTATAATAATGAAAACACGAATGCGTTCGCATGACTGTGACACTGCGCTGATTATTTTAAGCTTTGACAGAACTTATGGATCTCTGTGTGTGTGTGTGTGTGTGTGTGTGTGTGTGTGTGTGTGTGTGTGATAATTAAACACTTTGACTTTAATGCTGCGTATCATCAGAAATGTGCTGCTGAGAGACTCAGGATGAAGATCTCACAGCTCATTTAACAGCAGTGTGTGTGTGTGTGTGTGTGTGTGTGTGTGTCTGGGAGCGAAGGAGAGGGTCGTCTCCTCTAATCGCCCGTCTGGCCACCAGCTCTGGTCACATGGTCGGTCACATGACTTTTGATCCCTCTCTGGTTCTGCTGTCCAGACGAGAAGAAGTGAAGAGCCGAATCTCTCTTTAAGAGTGTTTAATCTCTGTAAGTTCTCTGAGCGCTCGCTAATTCTCAGTAAAAGTGTGTTTGTGTGCGTGTAAAATCTGCTGGATTCCTTCAGCGCAAGATCTTATAAGTGGAAGTACGCCGATATAACGCTCTTTACTGCAACGCAAAGAGGAAGAAACATTGATCCGATCTAAAGCTGCAAAATTGACTCAGACGCACTCACACTTCAGTCATAAATGAAAGATTTATTAACTCTTTCATAGCTCAGGAAAATAATGTTTAGTGTATAAAGTGTGTGTATGTATATATATATATATATATATATATATATATATATATATATATATATATATATATATAATATATATATATATATATATATATATATATATATATATATATATATATATATATATATATATATATATATATGAAAATATTTTTAAACTTATGGACATGTAGGTCACATTTATAAAATATATAAAGATATAAAACATCAAACCAGGCGGTAATAATAATACTATAATAATGTTGTAAAATTGCCATACAAAAGTTTAAAAATAGTTATATGACATATTATAAAAAAAATAAATAAAAAAAACATTTATCAAATGAAGATGACAGAATTTTGTGAAATATTTGTTTGAAACATGTGACTTTGCTATTTTTCATTCATTTTTTTATTTTTATTTACACGTTATAATGTCTTAAAATGTCATAAAATACATAAAATATATAATATATTCTAATCTAATAAAATAAACATACATTTTTTTAAATTAATTTCTGACTATATGTAACTTCTAACTATTAAAAAAGTATAAATATTTTAACATCTAATAAAATAAAAAAAATGCATTTTCATTCAATATTTTTTCAATAATTCATTTCTAACTATATGTAGCTTCTAACTGTTAAAAAAACAATAAGTAATAAATATATATACATATGTACACACACACACATTGTCATAAAATATAATAGAATTTATTGAAATATGCAATGTATGAAAATGAAATGATTAGATTTAGTGATTTTTCTCTCCCGTGATTATCGTGAACTCAGATGTGCTTCTGTTTTATCACCTTTCTGTTTTTGTGCATTTTAAGCGCTCCTCTTTCTCAGGGCATCTGTACTCAGGGTTATTTTTAATCTGCAGCAGCTGCAACATTTCACAAGCAAGAGTGAAATTTGTGTCAACAGTTATTTCCAGAGACGGTAAACAGGCCCGGATCTAATCGACGGATAACTCTTGTGTCCTGAGAGCGTGTGTGTGTGTGTGTGTGTGTGTGTGTGCGTGTGTGTGTGTGTGTGTGTGTGTGTGTGTGTGTGTGTGTGTGTGTGTGTGTGTGTGTGTGTGTGTGTGTGTGTGTGTGTGTGTGTGTGTGTGTGTGCGTGTGTGTGTGTGTGTGTGTGTGAGTGTGTGTGTGTGTGTGTGTGTGTGTGTGTGTGTGTGTGTGTGTGTGTGTGTGTGTGTGTGTGTGTGTGTGTGTGTGTGTGTGTGTGTGTGTGTGTGTGTGTGTGTGTGTGTGTGTGAGTGTGTGTGTGTGTGTGTGTGTGTGTGTGTGTGTGTGTGTGTGTGTGTGTGTGTGTGTGTGTGTGTGTGTGTGTGTGTGTGTGTGTGTGTGTGTGTGTGTGTGTGTGTGTGTGTGTGTGTGTGTGTGTGTGTGTGTGTGTGTGTGTGTGTGTGTGTGTGTGTGTGTGTGTGTGTGTGTGTGTGTGTGTGTGTGTGTGTGTGTGTGTGTGTGTGTGTGTGTGTGTGTGTGTGTGTGTGTGTGTGTGTGTGAGTGTGTGTGTGTGTGTGTGTGTGTGTGTGTGTGTGTGTGTGTGTGTGTGTGTGTGTGTGTGTGTGTGTGTGTGTGTGTGTGTGTGTGTGTGTGTGTGTGTGTGTGTGTGTGTGTGTGTGTGTGTGTGTGTGTGTGTGTGTGTGTGTGTGTGTGTGTGTGTGTGTGTGTGTGTGTGTGTGTGTGTGTGTGTGTGTGTGTGTGTGTGTGTGTGTGTGTGTGTGTGTGTGTGTGTGTGTGTGTGTGTGTGTGTGTGTGTGTGTGTGTGTGTGTGTGTGTGTGTGTGTGTGTGTGTGTGTGTGTGTGTGTGTGTGTGTGTGTGTGTGTGTGTGTGTGTGTGTGAGAGAGACTCAGGAGCGCTCAGGAGTCCCCGTCTCTGGTTTCGTGGTCTGGAGTGGCAGGGCTATTCCAGGGTTACAGCTTTAGGTTTCATCTTGTAATGTCTGAATACCAAGCAGGCAGGGCGTGTTGGTCTCTGGAGCTGAGAGAGAGACTCTCTGGAGTTTTCTTGGCTATTTTCACCTCTGCTTGGAGCCGACAGACGCTGAGACTCGTCTGACTGTGTCCAAACACGGTTACTGTGCAGCAGATACAAGCAGAGCTCAGGGGTCAGGTGCATTGACTGCTGAGACCACTCTTAAACTCTCTCAAGACATAAATTCAGTTATTAAAAGGTAGATTGGTCTCATACCCCTTGGTAACTCTTAGTTCTTGAGAACTAGATGTTTATGCAGCTGGCCTCAGCTTAATGTTTAAAACGTAATGTTAGTTGAGCTTTCTTGCACCGAAAGCAACTAATTTGTTATATTATATATATATATATATATATATATATATATATATATATATATATATATATATATATATATATATATATATATATATATATATATATAAGTTAGTACTGTACTGCTATACATGCTTATATTGTTGTGACAGTACTCAAGATAGTTTCCTTCATCACATTGGATTATTATTTAACTAGATAGTTTAACTTTCTTTAACTAGCTTGCTCAGTAGGTTTTTATTGCTGATAAATTCATGTCGTAATCATGATTACTCAATCTGTTGTTTTTAGTTGAAAATGTTTTACTTGTTTTTTTTTTTTTTTTTTTTTTGTTAAAAATGTCATGCATAAAGCATAAAATTAAACACACAATGCATATATATAAATTGTAATATATGATTTTGAAATAACAATAATTAATGAATACGTTAATTTATATTATGCATTTATATTTAATTTATTAACTGCATAAATAAAATGTCATATGAATGCATATAAACTCACATTTTTATAAATATATTTTAAAATAATATATATATATATATATATATATATATATATTTATTTATTTATAAAATATATATATTAAAATATATTTATATTTATAATATTTATATTTAATATTTTTTTTTTATATATGAAAATGATTCTGATGTAATCATACATTTTAGAGAATCATTTAGTTTTTTTGTAGTTTTTAGTAAATGTTTAAACTGAAGGTTTTAGATATAGTAATAATTTTATATTATTTAATATTTTTGTATAATGCAAACATTGTAAAATTGTACCCGTAAAAAAAGTCGTAAAAAATACTATTACTTGTAAATGTAACTAAGTAATGAAATTACATTCATTTATAATCAAATAAAACATATAGATGCATTATAAAATGGTACGCTTCTCTCTCTCTCTATATATATATATATATATATATATATATTTTGTTGTTGTTGTTGTTGTTTTCCCAGCCTGATATTACGCCGGCGATGCTGTGACGTTAGTGTGTTGAATGTTTGCTGTGTTTTATGTGGTTCTCGTGTGCGTGACGTCTGTTCTCACGGAGAATATGAAGATCACTTTCCGCGTCTCGTTCAAGCACCAATTAAACACACACACCCGTCGGAGGCCCTAAAAGTGTGAGATTTCACAGAAAACGCGTGAAATCTCGCAGACGAGGTTAAAATTACACTCGTCTCCTTCTGCTCTTCACCTGTGTCTAGAAACACATCCACGTTGGCCCGTGCAGACTTTGCCCTGAACGCTTGGCTGGATCTTCGTGATTCAGATCCGTCGACTCCGTGCTGCGAGTGTAATATTTTCGCCGCAGCGTTCATTCAGAAGCGCTCTCACGCTGTTACGAGGATGATATCTGAATGCGTTTGCATTAGATAACGACATTTCGGAGCACGTCTTCTCGCGCGTTGCGTAACTTTTCTTGACCGCTTGAGCAGCGCAACTTTTCATGAATAAAACGGCGCTCTTCTCTTCGTTCCTGGTCTGTTTG
>NW_025047827.1:870000-882500 GCF_018831695.1 Puntigrus tetrazona
TAGGTTTCATTGTAATTTTTTATTTTAAAATTTCATGTTTTCTTCAGTTGATCCGTTATTTTTTTGTATTTTTATATATACCTATTTCCATATTTTTATTATTTAATAGTGTTGTAGGTTGGGTTTCGTATGATGTTTTCTATGTTTTGAGTCGATTGTTGATCTGAGAGCGTTTATTTTAGTGTATGCATGCATGTGCTGTATATCATACTAAGTTCTGTTTCTCACAGAAGAGAGAGAGACTTATTTGAATATTCAATAACTAGGCTGCCAAAACAAAGACTGGTTTTGTTTTTTCAGCAGTTCACTTTCCATTCGAAACTGCCTATAACGTTCTCTATATCTATCTGTCTCTCTTGTTTCGTCATGTTTCCTCGTTCACGCCTGTCATCTCGTCTCTCTGTTGTTCTCTTCTTCTCTCCCACCTTTGAAGAAATGGACCGAAGCGTTGAGCGCAAAGTCTGTTCTTTCTGAATGGAGCAGGAGAGCGAGTCTCTGTCCGATCTGATAATCTGTCCAGCACAGCTTTCTGTTATTTGCTAGATGGCCTCGCATACGCTTTTATGACATTATCTTTTCCTGGACGTCCAGTTGAAATTTTCTTTTGCTCCATAAAGCCTTATTTGTTTTTTCATAACCTTTCATCACCTCTTACCAAGTTACTTTTTTTTGGTCTTTTTGCTTTTTCTACTGTATTTTTAAGATTTCTATGAGTAATATAAATCTAATATTCTAAGAGTAAATATGTCTTTTTTTCTCACATTTACAAATAGTGACCTAGAATTGGAAAATAAAATAGGAAAATAAAATAAATAAATAAATAAATATCTATATCTATATCTATATATATATCTATCTATATATATATATATATATAATTATATATATATATATATATATATATATATATATATATATATATATATATATATATATAATTTATATATATATATATATATATATATATATATATATATATATATATATATATATATATATATATATATAATTTATATATATATATATATATATATATATATATATATATATATAATTTATATATATATATATATATATATATATATATATATATATATATATATAACATCACTGAATGAACCGACGGCATTAATACAAAAATGGTTTTATTGGTTAAATCAAAATAATACATTAATTCTTAAACAAATATAAATTACTATGATTTTTATGAATTTGAAAAACTTTGAAAATATGAAAGTAAAAAAATTGTTGTTTAAATAAAACACTGTAAAATAAAATAGTACAAATATGAAGAATATTACAGAACTCTTAAAATGTAGTTTAAAATAATTTTAGATGAAGTATAGAAGGTAACACTAAAATAAAATAAATTATGAATCTATATAAAATGATTTTAAATGCAGTATACCATGTCACAGTACAGAATAAATGCAACATAAAAAATAAAATCCAATAAATAACATTTTAAAAAAATATGTAAAAATAAACAATAATTTTAGACAGTGTATATAACATTTTACATTTAAAAAAAGATTATAAAGATTTATTTTAAAACAATTTAAATGACAATTTAGATGTAGCATGTCATACTGAAAAATATAATTAAAATAGACATAATAACTATATAACAGCTAAAAATGTAGTTTAAAATAATTTTAGATGACGTTTAACATGCAGGTTATCACTTTTTGGGTTGTTTCTCTTACTGAAGTAAAATGATTGGCTTGTAGTGTTTACTTCTCTAACAGCGAGTCTGTCCACGCACGGACTCTCAGTGGAGACGGGATCCTCTCAGATCCTCTTTCTTAACGTCGCATCTCTCACACGGCGTGTGTCAAAGATCTCCTCAGCATCTGTGACAGAAATAGAGCGCTGAATGCTGCATTTGAGCTCAGCAATTAGGAAATGAATATAACCCGTCCTTCCCAGGGCCCTGGGAAAGATAAAGAGATGAAAAGATGGAGCGCCGGGATGAATAGCTCGTCTGATTGAGGAGGACATGATGGAGGGCTGAGGGCTGGATGAAAGACACATGTGCTGTCAGACGCGCTAAACGCTGCCAGAGATTTATTTTAACACGCTCTCAAACATCTTGTGTGTTAGGAGCCGGAGCCAGTGAAGTCACGTAAGCTTTTCACTGACTGTCTGCTTTAGTTATTTTGGAAATATGTTTTTGCGTTTCATTCCGACGGGGATCGCTTTTTTTACTTTTGTAGTAAACGTAGCAGGTTTAACGCTGACCTGGATTCTGCTTCCCAGGGAACACGTCTGTTGTGGGGACGTGCTTTTTAAAATGTTCAAATGTCCAGTTTGCACAAATCTTTCATGCAACATTTATATGTTTTTGTTTTTTTTTTTACCAAAAAACATTATTTGGGACGCTGTTTTTAGTATTCTCCAAATGTTAAAATGTCGAGTTATTTTTCTGTGATTAGAACGCTATTTAAAGTTTACACAAGACTTTATTTTTACCACAAACATGTTATTTGAATATTCGTTTATTTCAATATTCTACAAGAATGTTTTCTCAACACTATGAATTCTTTTTTTCTCAACATCACGAGAACGTTCATCAAGAGCTAATAACATCATGAGAACGTTCTGAGAATGTTTGTCTGCTAACGTTTTCTCAACGTCATGAGAATGTTCATCAAGAACAAACAACATCATAAGAACGTTTGAGAATGTTTTAAGAATGTTTTCTCAACATCACAAGAACGTTCATCAAGAACAAATAACATCATTAGAACGTTTGAGAAGGTTTGTCTGCTAACGTTTTCTCAACATCATGAGAACGTTAATCAAGAACAAATAACATCATTAGAACGTTTGAGAGTATTTCTCTAACATTTTCTCAACATCATGAAAACATTCATCAAGATCTAACAACATCATGAGAACGTTCTGAGAATGTTTTAAGAATGTTTTCTCAACATCATGAGAATGTTAATCAAGAACAATTAACATCATTAGAATCATTAGAACGTTTGAGAATGTTTGAGAATGTTTGCCTGCATTAAGAACAATTTCATTAGAACAGTCAACGTCATGAGAATGTTCATCAAGAACAAACAACATCATAAGAACGTTTGAGAATGTTTTAAGTATGTTTTCTCAACATCATGAGAACGTTCATCAAGAACAAACAACATCATGAGAACGTTTGAGAACGTTTGCCTTTGTTTTCTCTCATAAGCTATGTTTTAAGAATGTTTTTTCGTTCAACATCATAAGAACGTTCTGAGAATGTTTTAAGAATGTTTTCTCATGAGAACGTTCAAGAACAAATAACATTGGAAGGTTTGAGAATGTTTTAAGTATGTTTTCTCAACATTATGAGAACGTTCATCAAGAACAAATAAATCATTAGAACGTTTGAGAATGTTTGCCTGCTAACGTTTTCTCAGCGTCACGAGAACGTTCAAGAACAAATAACATTGGAATGTTTGAGAACGTTCAAGAACAAATAACATTGGAATGTTTGAGAATGTTTTAAGAATGTTTTCTCAACATTATGAGAACGTTCATCAAGAACAAACAACATCATGAGAACGTTTGAGAACGTTTGCCTGCTAACGTTTTCTCAGCGTCATGAGAACGTTCATCAAGAACAAACAACATCATGAGAACGTTCCGAGAATGCTGCTCTAACATAATGAGAATATATATCAAATATGATGTCATAGAACGTTACTTAAACATAGCTTTAAGAAAATTTTGTTCTAGCACCTTAAAATCAGTAGTGAAAGTTGTGAGAGCTCTCCCAGTCAGCTGATATCACAGATTTTAAAAATAGAGTGAAAACAGAATGGCTTTGCTCTGTTTCTCTGCAGGTGTTGATCAAGTCAGGATAAATGACACGAAACCCAAACATGTTCTGAGATCTTTTCGCTAAGCTTGCCGTCAGGTTCTGAAGTCATTACTTCTTAAACTCAGCTTTGTGAACCTGAAGGGAACATTCGATTCCGCAACGTTACGGCAATGTTAGTCTTCAACGTTATTTGAACGTTCTGAAATAAGCAGCAACATTTTAAAATGTTCACGTGAAGTAAAATGTTCCATTAAAAGTCTTTAAACGAGGTTTATGCAATTTATTATTAACCTATTTCAACCTGTTTATTATTTATTCGTTTACTTAAGCTTACTTTGATTAGTTATCAGTTATTAACTTTCCTCTAGATCGAGCGAATCTGGGAAAGCCAGCGAATCACGTTAGTTGTTTGAGATGATTCGCTGTTATGATTCAAATAATTTTCTGATCTCCATGTCTTTAAGCACTCGTCTATTCTTCTACTTGAGAATAAACTTAAGCTTGATTAAAATTGAATCTCTGTTAGCGCTGAGGAAATTATTTGCCTGGCATTGAGTAGTGCTTGATTAAATCTGTGCTTCGGTCGTTTATTTCGAATACAATATCATATAAAGAGCTCTCCAAACTCCCGAACAATTCGCCTCCATTTCCCAGGCATTATTTCTCATAAATATTTATGAGGGAGATCTATTAGAATACGAATCATGGAATATTTATCACACAAACTGAATAAGGCGAGCTCATTTTCCCGAAGCTGATTGTATCAGTATGAATCACTGGTGATGATTCTTATTCATAACGTCTGAATCTGGTCTAATGAGCGTTTTGGGCCTAATGATCAGCCCGGGCACGTTGTGTGTCGTACGGCGCTATCGCGCGGAGCGCTCGTTAATTGGACGTTTCTCTGTGGTTGTGAATGCTGTCGAGGGAATTTAGAGATCGGAGCTCTCGAGAGGACACGCAGTCAGTAATTCACATCAGAAATGTCTTGGCTCCGTATTGATTCGCTTCTGAAACATCGTGTCTTTGCGCGCTTGACGTACGTGTGTGCGTGTGCGGCCCAATTCAGTTTGAACAAATCGTTCGAATCAGTCCGAATCAGTCACTTATTTCGTTGCGTTTGAATGAATCTGTAGAGTGACTTATTCAATGACTCGTTCTAAATGAATTCGTATGGGAATGAATCAAATGAATAACCAAACATGAACTGTTCTATATTATATTATATTATATTATATTATATTATATTATATTATATTATATCGACATGAAATGTATGTATATATATATATATATATATTTTTTATATATATATATATATATATATATATTTTATATATATATATATATATATATATATATATATATATATATATATATATATATATATATATATATATATATTTTTTTTTTTTTTTTTACTTTTTTGTGTGTATGTGTTAATAATTATATGCATATTAATAAATAACTAATAACAGTTTAAAATAAAATCGGTACAAAACCGTTAAAATAGCAAAAAAAACAAAAACAAACCAAATAAATTAATTAATAAGGAACTACATTTTAAAACAAAAACCATAAAAAATCGACTAATAAAACTAAATTGAAAACTACACATTTAAAAACGAAATAAAAAAATCTACTATCTGAATTATACTGAACGCATGTTGTTGAATGTGTATGTATGTTTGAGGGATGGTTTTGTGACGCTCTCGTGGCTCGCGCGGATCGATGCTCTCTTTATATTCCGCTCCTTCTCCTCTGCTGTTGCGTATCGATCTCCACCCAGCTCACGGGAGCTCACCCGCCGGAGACACGTCACGCTCGGCCCCAACTTCAGACTTGATTTCTGGAGGATTCAGACACGGCTTAAGAAGTCGATTTATAGTCTGTGCTCTTCATTAGCGAGACCGGAGTATAAATTAAGGCTCCTCCGCCATATTTTGAATATTCCTTGCAGTAATCTAGAGCAGATTTCATTAGAATTTCTTAGTAAATGTAAACTTTTCCTAATTCTGTTGTGCTTTTATTTGTCATTTTTTTAAAATAGCGTATTACTTTGTATTATGTGCATGCATTAATTCAATAAAACATTAGTTTAAATGTCTGCTTGAGGAAAGCGACACCTGTTTTTATTTTATTTTATGTAATTTTTATTTTGAACTATTTTAACGTGCGAGTCACAATCGATTAAAATGAGAAGCGTCACCTTGGCAACTACCTGAAATAAAATATTCCTTTTTATTAGTTAAAATTATACACTTTTTTATTTTATTTATTGCTATTTTAGAACACAGAGTGAAACCGAATGAAGTTTCGTTAATGCCGCTTCGGCTGTTTGTTATATTATATTGCATTTCAGCTAGCATTTTAATTCCTACTAGCTTTTTCTGGTTTTGGGTTTAGTGAACTATGCTATGCTAACTATGCTATGCTAATAACGAAAGACCTCTACGTCTTGCTTTCTGAAAATGACGTTTTTCACGCGACTCTAACTTTGGATCAAGCGAAAGCAAACGCGTCCGTGTCGAAGGACGCTTAAGTATCCGCGCTGGTTTTGATTGACGCGCACGAGCACAGGTACATCTGTCTGACTCTCATATTGTCTTGTTGCTACTCGACAGCTTTATAGCGCGTCTTCCAGCGCGATTGGAGTTTGGTAAATGAAAGTCATTAATCAAAGCTCGGGGAGGACTCTCATCACGCACTGCGGCGCATTCATAACACGCAGCAAAACAAGCTCTCCGGCGTCAGCCGTTTTCCGGCGGAGAGCACGATTAAAACAAGATAAAAATGCTAATTCGGCAAACGTGCGAGCAGCTGCCTTCCGGATCTGTGCCAGAAACTTTTCTTAGAAATCAAAGCGGAGCGCGTGCTTCTTAACGCTGCAGCAATTCTCTTTAATAAAAAAGTAATAATCTTCCCCAGCGCTGCCATTACAGCCTTATTAGAAATCCTGACGCTTGGCCGAGAGTCGAAGATCCAGCGCTTCACTTCCATATCTGTCTTTATCAAAAACTTCTAATGGATCCTCATAAATAACATTTATTGCATGCTAGATGTTTCTGTGTAGTCGTTAATTCTTTATTGCGCTTTACTAGGACGCCTCCTACTCTTTTCATTCTTACTTGGGCTTTTTAATAGACTAAAAAATGGCTAATGGCTAACTATTTTTACTCAAAGTGTGTGAATGATTGCAAAGAAACGGCACGTGACGCATTAAATTAAACATGAATTCGAGGAATAAAAAATACATTGAGTGCACTCCAGCAATCTTTTTTTATTTATTTTTTTTTTACACTGGTATAAAAAGCTTGAGTTCTAAATTCTGACTGGGCCAGGTCGTGACCTTTGACCTCTGCTGACCTCAGCCAGGCGGGGGTCACCCGAGTGTTTCCCCTCAGACCCGAGAGTGAAAGTGCTGATGTCTTTCATTAGTCTGAACCAGAAATAAACCTCCCTGAGATCCAAATTTAGCGTTAATTGGCTCTTCGCAGAGTCTCTGATTTGAGAAACGCTGACCGGCTATGAGGATTTATTTGTGTGCTTTACAGAATTTATACATACGTAATGAGTCGAGGAGATACGACGATAAGAATGCATTACTGTTTTGAGGTTTATTTTAAAGAAATTAATACTTTTATTCATCAAAGGCGCGTTAAACCATTCAAGAGGCATTTATAATGTTACAAAAACCAATATTCGACTTATTATGGAATCACATACAACAAATATGAACACGGTTTGAGCCAATTACAATGTGTTTATGCACTGAAAAATAAATGAATTTAGAATTGATATCAAATTTTGCTTTTCAAGTAAATGTTCTTAAAATGTTGTTTTAAATATGATCAGGTTAAACATTAAAATAATAGCAGTTTATTTTTCATCTTTTTTTTTTTTTGTGCATGATTCATGAATATTTGTCTTTTTATTTAGTGCTG
This sequence comes from Puntigrus tetrazona, assembly GCF_018831695.1. Lineage (NCBI taxonomy): Eukaryota > Metazoa > Chordata > Actinopteri > Cypriniformes > Cyprinidae > Puntigrus > Puntigrus tetrazona. Next base: position 877,756 of record NW_025047827.1, read on the forward strand.
ACATTAAACCTATTTCAACTAGTGCTGGCAATTATGATTAATCTCAACCAAAGTAAAAGTTTTTTTGTTTACATTTATATATTTGTGTGTACTGTGCATATGTATCATGTATATAAATACACACACATACAGTATAAATAAACACAACACATTATTATATATATATCATTCAAGACTTTATTTATATATATTTATATATATATATATATATATATATATATATATATATATATTATATATATATATATATATATATATATATATATTATATATATATATATATTTAATTTAAATATATATTAATATATATTTAATGTTTATATATAATAGAATTTATATAAATATGTAAGCACATGTACAATATATGCTGTATGTGTGTTTTCTGTACATATACACAATACACACACATATATCATGTGAACAAAAAAAAAATATATTTTGAATGCGATTAATTGTTTGACAGCACTAATTTCAACCGAGTGCTGTTTTAATCTCATTCAAGACTTAATTTTTAATTCTCTCAATGAATTTTGTGCTTCACCCATCTCGTTAGTGAAGTATACGTTTCCCATGCTGACTAATCAGGGACATCTGTAACATGTTAAAGGTGTACACCATGAGCTCTTGAGTCAGTCGCAGGAAGGCCCTCGTCCGGCGGGAGCTCTCGCTCCTCCTGATAGCCCAGGGAAGCTTCTTATCAGCGCGAAAATGAGCGCGCCGTGAGTGAGAGAGGCTATTTTTATCCTCACAATATGGCCGCCCCGCCAAGCGCCCTAGGACAGCGGCCAAACGCGGGCGAAGACGTGCCAGGTAACAGGAGTGATCTCGCATCACGCCAGCGCTCAGACACCGCTCAGGAGACGCTCTAGAGTCCGTACGGAAACGAGCGTCATCCGTTTGAGATCGTGTTGAGATCTCTGAATGCTCGAAGGACTCACGTTCTGCACCTTTACAATGTTGCTCGCCGTTTCTTGCACCATCTTAGCAAGTCTGAACTTGGTATATGTGCAGTCTCGCCAAGACTAGCATTGATTTATTTATTTAGTTTAGTTTTAATGACCAGTGCAAATACAGATTATCGGTATGTCAAAACGTCTGCTATGCAGAACCGATATTTCATTTTTTACTGATTCAAAAGTGATTCAAAAGATAAACAAGAGCGTCAACAATATTAACAATATCTTACAGTTTTATAAAAAAGAGTCACTTTCAAAAGCAACAATCGTAATACAGTTTTACCATAAAAAAGACTTAAACTGTAAAATACTGTTAATATTACTGTTGCTTTTTAATTCGACAAAATAAGCAAGCAACAATAAAAATGTTGCCGTTATTTACAAATAAAAATCAACGTTAGGTTAAGCTGTGCAAAGCTGAAATATTGTAGATTTATAAAAAATGCAAACGGCAAGAAAGCGGCGATTAACAATTCGTTAGTTGATGAAACTATTAAAATATAAAACAACCGCAGCCTTTTGTCAAAAACAAGCTTTTCGCGTAAATGTTTAAATTCTCTCTTTTAGTGTTGCTTGGTACGCTAGTCAAGAAAACAGCGTGTTGAGCGTTGGGTCTAAATCCCGCTAGCAAAAACGCTATGAAAGATTGATACCAGTTAAAGCGATTATCGGTTCTGAGAAGCAGCTCCAGTTGCTCTTCATTTAAAGTGATTTCTCAGGAGACACGTTTGAGATATAAAGTGAGACAGAAAGCTTTAAACCGATCTCGGATCAGGGGGTATTTTTAACAGCGTGTGGGAGGGACTCTGGAGCGTTGGGAAAGGTGTAAGAATAAGCTTTGAATCGGTTTCAGAGTCGTGCAGAGCAGATTACAGACCTTCACTTACAGTAGGACTACATTTCCCACATACAGCTGCCTACCTAGGCAACACTTTTTTTCAGCGTCTTAGGCATGTTCTGAGAGCTGCGTACAGCGTTATCAGATGCATACACAAATATACACTAGTGTTCAGGAGTGCGGGGTCGGTACGATACAGAAGACCGAAGATGTAGTAGAAATATTATTGCAGCTGTATATAACTTGTCTGTGATCGAAGCTGCATGATCGACGTCATTGATCACTCCTTCCCGTTCACTCTTGCACTTCATATTTAGTATTTTGTGTTCTCTGCACTAGTTTGCACACTGGGTTTGCACTCTACTCCCTTGCTTTTGCACTAGTCTGCACGCTTTATGCGGCTAAGACACCGTCTTTTTGTATTGTGTGTTGTTCTCCAGGTCCTGGAGAAACGTCTCATTTCTCTGTGCACAGCTAGATGTAGTTGAAAGGGCACTTGACTTGACCTCCATGGCTCCGAATCCTCCTAACATTTCCGATTAGTATTATTTATTTATTTTTTCATGAGCTGAACTCGAAGATCTGAGACTTTTTCTGCGCACACAAAAGGCCCGTTTCTTTCGCATGTTGTTCACTCGCTTTGCGTGAGCCGAGACTTTCTTCTCGAGCGCTCAGGAGCTCGTCTGCGTGCTCGTCATCCTCGTAGGCTCTCGGCTGATGCTCGCGTTCGATGGCGTCTGGCACTTTGGCAGGCAGCGTGGGTTTGTGGATCGAGGGGCGGTGGGGTTATGATATGGACGGGCGGATGCTACACGGGTGCATTTCACTGATGCGCAGAGACTTTGCTGTGCCGCTCATCCACAGCCATCAGCGGCGGGACGATGCACGTGTTGCAAGCATCTGTAGACGACTCCTAGAAGCATGTCGCCTATTGAGCATGTTCTGGACGCTCTGGATCGGCGGACGCGTGTCCCAGTTCCTGATAATATCCAGCAACTTCGCAAAGCCTTCGAAGAGGAGAGGACCAACATTTATTGAGGCCAGCCTAGATGACACCTGTGCAATAATCACGCTGTCCAATCAGCATCTAGATATGCCACGCATGGATTATCTCGGCAGAGGTGAAGTGCTCACTATTTAGTCAGATTTGAGAGATGCGTGCTTAGAAAAAGTCTTGGATCTCTTGGGTTTAGCTCATTAAAAAAGGGGGCAAAGACAAGTCTGGCGTTTTATCATTTTCTATTATTATTTTTATGTGTATAATGTAATTGGAAACAGAGGAAACTGATGAATAAAAAGTTCAAAAGGACAGCAGTAAAGTAGTGAAGATATTTATAATGCAGTAAAAGATTTCTGTCACTTTTGATCAATTTAATGCATGAAAATATTTGATAGTTAGTGTTTGTGTGTTAATAATGGGTTTTAATATACAGCATGAAGTCTTGAAATCGCTTCAGGATTCATTTAAAGTGGGAAAAAGTTGTTAAAAATGGTGTCTAGTAAGGCAGTTGGCTTGGTTTTGAGACGCAGCCGTCATGTTTCGTCTTGTTCTGTTGGCTTTGTCCAATTTTTTCTTTCCTCTTCGTGATACAAAGTGAGCAGGTGGCTTCTTGCTATGATCAGCATCCTGTAAACATGGGCAGAGCGTGTGTGTGTGTGTGTGTGTGTGTGTGTGTGAGTGTGTGTGAGTGTGTGTGTGTGTGTGTGTGTGTGTGTGTGTGTGTGTGTGTGTGTGTGTGTGTGTGTGTGTGTGTGTGTGTGTGTGTGTGTGTGTGTGTGTGTGTGTGTGTGTGTGTGTGTGTGTGTGTGTGTGTGTGTGTGTGTGTGTGTGTGTGTGTGTGTGTGTGTGTGTGTGTGTGTGTGTGTGTGTGTGTGTGTGTGTGTGTGTGTGTGTGTGTGTGTGTGCGTGCGTGTGTGTGTGTGTGTGTGTGATATGTGCCAGCGACCCTCTGAAGGGAGCAGGAGGTTTTTTCACTCTCTTTTAATGGGTTCATACTCTTTATAAACCAATACGTGTTTTTTTTTTATTTTGTAAGGCACATGAAGTGATTAAAGATCGCACAGAACTTGCAGACGTCTTAATAAGTGTTTTTAACACTAAAACGCCTGCTTCTTTCTCGACCAATGGAGTGAGTTTGGAGGCGGGGCAATTCAACCAGCCAATGGCGTGGAGCGTTTCAGGAAACCTGTTTAAAAACTGTATCATTTGCTGATGATAGACTCTGATAGAAAGTCTGATTTGGGAGATGAGATATTAATCAAACACACACACAGCCGTCACAGCGAGGATGATTTATTAATATACAGCTTGATGGACCTGCTGTTTATTTCAGAGCTCTGACTAAAGGTGTATTTGTTCGTGTGAAGTGACATGAAAGAAAAACTGATGCTGACATTTCCATCTGTCTGTGACTTTGGATCAGTTCACACACACACACACACACACACACACACAGAGACACAGACGTGTGTGCGTGTGTGTGTGTGTGTGTGTGTGTGTGTGTGTGTGTGTGACACATGTGACACGACCCTCTGAGGAGCAGGACACACACACATACACACACACACACAGAGACACACACACACATTTTGTAACACATGAAGTGATTACAGATCACACAGAACTTGCAGACGTCTTAATAGTGTTTTTAACACACGCCACACACAGCCAATGGAGTGAGTTTGGACGGGCAACAGAACCACAACACACAGACACACTGTATTATTTGCTGATGATAGACACACACACACACACACACAGATGAGATACACACACACACACACACACACACACACAGGATGATTTATTAATATACAGCTTGATGGACCACTGTTTACACAAGTGACACAGAAACACACACTGACACACACACACACACACACACACACACACACACACACAGACACACACACACACACACACACACACACACACACACACACACACACAC
>NW_025047827.1:892500-895000 GCF_018831695.1 Puntigrus tetrazona
TAATAATTATTATCACAATTACTAGTTATTCAAAATTATTCATGGCCAGTAAATTTTCTCAAGTCTCTGGCCATTGGCAGGTGTTTGTCTAAATGTTGATTTCTATATATATTTTTATATTAGAGCGTTCAGAGTACAGTAACAGTCCTGTAGTGTTTAGAAAAGAATAGAACGGACTGTTCCCTTGACATTTGCATAAGAAAAAAACTTTTTATTTTAATTTTACTTTTTAGAGACCATCAAAACTAATGTTTTTATAAATGTGTGCATTATTAAAACATTGCCGGAGCACACTTGGGTTGGTTGGAGATGCACTGAGGTTCGTCTCGATGTCTCTTCTCTACCTGTGCTGTCCACACACACACACACACACACACACACACACATCTGTGCACGGCCCTCTGGGTAACCGCTTGGCCTCGGACATGAGCGGCGTGAGCTTTAGTACAGCTTTAAACACAGAGCGCAGGTTTATCGCCTCAGCCTTTGATTCCGTCTGATTTATTTTCATGAATGACTGCGGGCCAAACCCCATTCACCTGCTACCCACACACACACACACACACACACACACACTCTGTGAAGATAACCCAAACACACGCATTACACTTACCTGTCTGTAACTCTGTATGTGACCTAAACGCGCACACACACACACACACACACACACACACACACACACACACACACACACACTCTGTGAAGATAACCAAACACACGCATTACACTTACCTGTCTGTAACTCTGTATGTGACCTAAACGCACACACACACACACACACACACACACACACACACACACCTGCCTCCAACTGTTTCAACATAACATGCACAACAAACGAATCTTCTGCACTAATTAACCCAGAGCTGCACAGGCCAGGACACAACAGCTGCTCGTTACACAACTACAAAAAATTATACAGCTGACAAATTCAAAAGACAGTATTGTATTTCTTATTCAGTTCATCTGTGTTTAGAAAATTAAGTGCTAAAATAATTTTAGTATTATTTAAATACTATAGTAATTTAGCATTTATTAATATTTAGAATTTTTTTTCGTCCTCTTCATCAGTTTGTTTTAGTAATTTTGTTTTTATTTTATTCAGATTTTATTTAGATTTTTAGGCCTCTTTTTTTTTGTCTTTTATATCTTATTTCCAATTTTAAGTCAAATTTCTCCCTTTAATTTCTAGCATTAATATGTCATTTATTTTTATTTTACTTACTTTCGTCTGCTTACACTGTTACCGGAATAATCAGAATAATTAGATGCTATGCATTGTTATTTTTTTATAATTTATTTGCTATCATAGTATTCATTAATATTTAAAATTAACTTCATTTTAGCTTTAATAAAGTTAAAGTTTTAGTAATAATTTTTCTGCTTAATGGAAATATTTTTAATGTAAAAAATTAAATATATATATATATATATATATATATATATATATATATATATTTATATATATATATATATATATATAACTAATATATATTTTTTTTAATTTTAAAAGGTTTTTAGAATTATCTTTATATTAATATTATTGTTATTTTTATTGCAGTTTAAGTCGCTTTTTATACTTAAACATATTTCAGTTAGTTCCCAAAGCAATATATATTATATTTTAACGTATTTTAGCTTTATTTCGATTGCTGAAAACGGCTTTTAATAGTTTTTATGACTAATGCATGCTAATAACTACTGCATTTCCCACAATGCACTGCACTCGGCATTGCCCTTCGTTCCGTTATGAAGAACGAAAAAGTGTTTCGGCGGTTTCCTTTCAAGACGAGTTTAGCAAAATTGGATTAAAAAAAGCAAATGAATATATATGTATTCCCATATTCAAAGTCAGGTGAGAAATGATTAAAATAAAAAGCCACCGCAGTGCACCCGGCTGTATCCCAGCATGCTCGGCGCTTCATATAGGTGAGGGATTTACAGCGGCGTATCGTTAGCGTATGTCGAGCTTATGATAAAGACACATGCTCTCAGGCTCCTGACCAGATCTGCATCTCTTCACGTCCGTCTGTGTTTGCTGTAATCTTCCACGTTCGGCGGCAGATTAAGACGTGTTTGTGCAGGTTCCACCGCAAATCCTTTCAGTTTTGATCGTTTGTGAGTTCAGCCAGCGCCTGCGTTCATTCCTAGCCCAACTATTTCACGTAATGAGAACGCTTTACGCTTCTGCACGAACGTGACTGAAGACGTGAAGAGGCCGAAGCTGCCGGGGGGAAGGGCTTGATGATTGACAGCTCGTGATGTGGCCGGAGCCAAGTCCGTTCTTAGCGCTGATGACCATCTGCACACACGATGACCTCCTTTCATCTCACTGCAAATCTGCTTAGTTTCTGCCCTTTAGCTCTATTTTAGCATCGCTGAGGTACTAGTCAACTTTTTATCTATATTTCCAATGATTTTATTTTCATATTTTTCGGTTTTTATTTTCATTTTGCTGACACATTTTTAAATCTTGTTGCATGTGTTATATGCACTTGCT
>NW_025047827.1:902500-910000 GCF_018831695.1 Puntigrus tetrazona
AATATATTTCAGATATTTATATATTTATATATATAATTATATATTTATATATATTTCTGAAATATTGTTATATTTATATATGGAGAAAAAATATATATATTATTTTTGTTATTAATCATTTATTGTGAAAAATTATGAACTTCAAAATAAAATAATGCATCATTTTTCGAAAACAATTTGCTACATAAAACAAAAGTAAAACATTAGAAAAATTGCGATATCGCATTGAAAATAAACTTTTAATCATTATTATTTTCTTTTTTATTAGCATTACTTTGCGAAGTGCACACACTGTATAATAGGGATGTATTTCTGCCCCAGCTTTTGTCCGGTTGTAGTGAACACCTTTGAGTTTCTGTGTGCGTTTGACAGTGATATTATCTATCTATCACAGGTTCATCTATCACACACATATTGCAATGGAATTGATCCTAATTGACTGAAATCATATTTCTAGGGCCCTGTGATATTTTTGTGCAACCCTACTTTTGATACATTCAAGTTGTAGCACTGCACGTTCTGGGGATGGCTCATGAGATCTGTCTGTCTGTGATGATTGACAGCTCAGCCTCAGAGCGTGGGTCTGATCGCGGGAACCATCGCCACCGGCGTCCTGGCGCTCGTCATCTGCTCTTTACTGGTGCTCGTCACGCTCTTCTACTGGAGAAACAAGAACAAGTACGAGGAGGAGGAGATTCCCAACGAGATCAGGTGACTTTTCATTCAGTGACTCAAAGGATCCGTTCATATGTAGTAATGTTTTTCAGCGTATTGTTGAAGATAGCTGTAACAAGTTGTTTAAAATGGTTACATTAATCATGTTTGTTTTATGCTTTTTTTATTAAAGTGGATGCCACTTCACTACATAATATAAACTTAAATGACTGCTTATAATATGGAAATATGAAAACGTCCAGGTTTTTGTTTGTGTGTGTGATTCTAACATTATTTAAGGGTTACGTAAACATTTCTTACAACAATCTATTACCTTTCTATTCAACCAAAATATAACTTGGTTATAATATAACCATTCCATTTTTAATGTTCTAAGCATTTCGGTTGCAATTAGAATGTTATTAGAATGTTGATCTCAGAACGTTTCCTCAACGTTATAAAAGAAAAAAACGAGAACAAAAATAATGTGCCAGGAATGTTTCCTCTCAGCAATTTGAGAGCGTTCAGTCATCAGTTTTATGAATAAATAATCTTTCCATTGATGCGTGGTTTATAAGGATCAGACAATATTTGGCCAAGATACGTTTATTATTTGAGGGCGTAAAAAAACCTCCTAATGAAATTCTTAGCAAATCAAAAATTGAGCTTTAATATATTTACGGCAGAAAATGTATCAAATATCTTCTAATGAATAAAACTATATTCGAATGATTTTTGGCATAAAAGAAAAATCTGTCATTTTGACCCACGCAGTGTATTTTTAAATAAAAAAATATTAATATAAAAAAAAGTTCCATTGACTTCAATGTAAAAACGTTTTGTTAACATCTAAAAAACGCTGCCCTGTTAGCTTTCATTTAGCATAAATACTACTCGCGCGATTCTTTGCTGAATGGAAATCTTCTCGCGCAGGGAAGACGATCTCCCTCCGAAGAGATCCTCATCCGTCAAGGCGTTCCAAGCGGACGCCTCGTCCTCGGAGAACGACACGCTGACCTCCACCAACACCTACAACAGCCGCTACTGGCACAACCCCAAGCCCAACTACGACACCAACTCCTACACGCGCTACAGCGGCGACACGCGGCAGACCTTCAGCGGCGGCGGCGCTCCGTACGCTAACGGCAGCCACAGCCTGCCTCCGCCCAAGACTCTGGTGGTCACCACAAACTCCGCCCCCTCTCCGCCCGTCATGGCCCGCAGCAACGGCTCGCTGAGCCTCCGCCCGCCGGCCGCGGCGACGCCGGCCGTGACGCTCGGACAGCAGCACACGCACTCGTACGCCGTGAGCCAAGCCACGCTGGAGCGCATGGGTGCCGTTCCCGTCATGGTGCCGGCGCAGAGCAGAGCCGGATCGCTCGTCTGACGCGACAAAACTCTTTTATAACCGAGTTCAGCCGATGCCAACTACAAATGGTCTCCGTTAGCGTCCTGCGTTGTTTTTCATATTGCCTGTTTGCTTGTCGGGTTCTTCGCTTTTTTTTTTTTTAAACGGTTGCTCCATTTTCACCGCTTACCGACCACCGTAGATCAACCGCCGAACAATTACGACGAGATGCTTCAGCTGTGATATTATGAAGCTGCGAGAATGCTTTTTGCACGGAAAGAAAACCAAAATAGCAGCTTTACTGTAGCTCCGTTTAAGGCAACATCCAACATTATGATATAGATGCTACGAGTACGTTGGTGTTAATTGCATAACGAGGCTTTGATTAACGTCATTATTTTAGTTTTCTCTCCATGCGAAGAGTATTCTTCGTAAGATCACAGCCGAACCACTGATGGCAGATTTCTTGTAATTGTTCGGGAGCCAATGGGAGAGTCGCGAGCCTCCTGGGTTTCGTCGAAAATATCTTCAATGGCGTCCAAGCTTTCACAGGTGAGGGAAACCACACGGGGAGGAGCGATTCATGACATAGTGGCCGTCTTTGGGGTGGAGCCAGTCTTGAAGCTGATAAAGTCTTGGCCCAGAATCACGTATTTCTCCAGAGAGGATGTCAGAATGATGCATGACGCTCCGTTTGATTCGAGCACAGCTTGCTGCTTTCTAACACTGGAATCAGAGAGTTACAGAGCTGGCCGAAGTGACCGCTATTTTCTGCTTTGAAGTCAGTCATTTCGTTCTGTTTGTATCAGTTTACATTTCCAAACGTCGGGCCTCGTTGGTGAAACATACTCAGAGTCCCGGGCGCAGGTTTGTGTATGTTCATGAGTTCTAGGCGTCTGTAAATAGGCTCAGTCACAGTTCACACGAATCACAGCGCCGCAAACGTCGTGTCCAGGAACCTTCCGGACTGCTTTCTCACGTTTGGCTCCAGTACACTGCATAAATGCAAAAATAGACTAATAGGCCATATATGACTAACAAATATTCGATAACGTGCGTCCAACCAATCGTTTTTAGCCTGAATGACAGCTGTCGATATCCACGGCAGTAATGTATTAAACTTAAATGCAGTAACCAGCGATATTAACTTCTGTATTCTTGTTCAGTTGATGGCGATTGGTCGGTGTGGTATTTGTCCCGCCCCTCCTCCGTTGATTGGATGGCTGGGTAAACGGTAGCGGTGACGAGCGTTGTGTTCTATGCAAAGTTAAAAGGTTTATCAACTCTGAACTATGAAACAAATAAATATATATATACATATACATATACATGCATATACATACACATACATACACATACATATACATAAATATACATACATATACATACACATACATATACATACACATATATATACATACATATACATACATACACATACATATACATACATATACATACACATACATATACATACATATACACATATATATATACATACATATACATACACATACATACATATACATGCACATATATATACATACATATACATACATACACATACACATATATATATACATATATATACATACACATACATACATATACATACATATATATATACATACATATACATACATACACATACATATACATACATATACATATATATATATACATACATATACATACACATACATACATATACATGCACATATATATACATACATATACATGCATATACATACACATACATACACATACATATACATACACATATATATACATACACATACATATACATATACATGCATATACATACACATACATATACATAAATATACATACATACACATATATATACATACATATACATACACATACATATACATACACATATATATACATACATACATACATATACATACATATACATACACATACATATGGACAAAATTGTTATACCCTTTGGTCAATGAAAGAAAAACTCACAATGGTCACAGAAATAACTGTTATGACAAAGTAATAATAAATAAAAATTCTATAAATGTTAACCAATGAAATCAGACATCAACCATGCTTCAACAGAATTATTTAAAAAAATAAACTACATACATGGACAAAAATGATGGTACCCCTAAATAAATAATGTGACCAAAGGGACATATTCAAGGTGTGTCCACTAATTAGCATCACATACAATAATCAGCCATTGGGCCTATATATATGGCACAGGTAATCATATATATATGGTGTGTACCACACTCGACATGGACCAGAGGAACAAAGGAAAGAGTTGTCTCAAGAGATCAGAAAGAAAATTATGACAAGCATGTTATATAGACCATCCAACAATAGATGTTCCTGTATACATGCACATATTATTGAATATATACATATATATACACAGCTATTATATTCTATATATATATATATCAAATTGATGATCAGTTTGAACTTCATGCTCAAGGTCATCAGTGTATCGCACCATCCGTCGTTGTTTGAGCCAAAGTGGACTACATGAATGACCAAGGAGGAAATGTTCACTGCTATTTCTTACTGACAAAGCTCAAGCAGAAATCAAACTGGTTTTTTAAGGCACAACCTTTCTCAGCTGCTGGAAAAATGAGCGTTTTAATCATTTTGCCCAACGCTGTGAACGTGTGAGATTCAGATCCGATCCAGCCGCAGTGTGGCCTTCGATTTCAGAGGTTTGACTGCCGAGTTTAGTTTGCTTTGAGAGGAAAGTCTTACATTGATCTGTCTTAACAATCCTAATTCAACACTACTGACTAGAGCCGTAGTCTACCTCAAAACACTACAGATAGAGTCTAATCCATAGAGATCCACTTCAATCGGGTGCTGCTTTCAGACAGATAGATGCTGTCCTGTGTTTTATGAAGGATTACTGAGATATTAACACATTCACTGTTCATTTGGTTCGTTTGTTGCTTTGTTTGGTTGTTTTTTTAAATACTGTAAATAATGTAACTACTTGTAGAATAGAATGTGAATTAAAACATTCTTTTGCCCAAATCTCGCTTGTGTTTTTTCTTTGAATACGGTGTTGGGGGTAAAGCGTTGCGTGAGCAGATTACTTTTACAAGTTACTAGTAAAGCATTACATATTAACACGTTAATGTTCAAAACAAACAATCTGTCTTAACAATCCTAATTCAACAAAAGCCGTAGTCTACCTCTAAAACATAACTGTAATTAATGCAATATCATAATGCATTGCTTTTAATGCTGTCCTGTGTTTTATGAAGGATTACTGAGATATTATTCATATATACTGTAAATAATGTATATATATATATATATATATATATATATATATATATATATATATATATACAAGCCATATATATATATATATATCATAATATTGCTTTTAAAAAAGTTATATATATATATATATATATATATATATATATATATATTTATAATGTATGTGTGTATATATATATATATATATATATATATATATATATATATATATATATATATATATATATATATATATATATATATATATATATATATATATATATATAATTTTTAAAGTTATAGATTTTTTTGTGTGCTGTCAAATGATAAATTGTGATTAATCGCATCCAAAATAAAAGTTTATTACATATGTGTGTGTGTTATATATATTATGTAAATATTAATGCACACTTGCAGCATGTCTATTTACATGCATATATTAATATTCATATAAATTATAAAATATAGAAACGTTTTGCATAAATATATACATGTATGTGTATTTATTTATACATAGTAAAAGTACACAGTACACAAATGTACAAAACTTTTATTTTGGATATATATATATATATATATATATATATATATATATATATATATATATATATATATATATATTAGTAGCATTATGCATTTTGTTGCATAAAATGTGACCCTAGACCACAAACATTCAAAAACATTCAAACTTAATTTTTTATTATCAATAAATGCATTATTAAGAACATAAAAAATGTAACTTTCCCCAACACATATGTTGAAAAACCGATTACAGTGAAATGCATGTTTATCTTATTAGTAAACGTGTTTTATAGTAATATAGTAGTTTAATTGTGAATCTTTCCTGTTCAGCTGAAGCGTTTATTCAGATTGAAGAGTTGTGTGTGTGTTCATATGTGAGCAAACACTCTCTGTCTAAAGGTCGATGTTGTAGTGAAGTTCAAACACTGATTTTTAGACGCTTTGCTGCTGTTTGTCATCGACACGCTTCATTAAGAGAAACTGTCTTCAGGAACACTGAAAGTGAAGCTCCTCTGGACTGACCTCAATCAAGTCGAAGGTGAGAGACGGTCGAGAAGATGCTCAAAGAAATCAAGAAGCATGTAAAGAGCTGTGCCTGAATGTGTTCTGTCTGAAATGTATGTAAAGTTTAACTGAAGACTACTGTTGACATAAATATAGTGACATATAATGATTTAAAAGTTTATTGTTATTAAGACCTGTTCACACTAAGAACAATAACTTTTGCAAACCGCAATAATATTGTGTTTTATCACGAACGCTAACTGACGATTGCTTGATGTAGGTTAGAAAAAATGCTGGAACATTATTTCTGAAACGAAATGTCAAATGCTCTTCGGGTTATAAGGTTGTTATATTAATATATATATATATATATATATATATATATATATATATATATATATATATATATATATATATATATATATATATATATATATATTTTTTTTTTTTTTTTTTTTTTTTAATTTATTTTATTATATATTATATTCATATTTTATTATATATTTTATATTTTTATTTTATATATCGAACATTTATTTTTAATATTCCAAGAATGTTAATGCCATTTTTATTATTGTTGTTTTAAAAAAAATTCTTAAAGGTTCTAATTTTATTTGTGCTCAATATACATTTGAACATTTTGTTTTGAATAAACCGAGAAGGTCACAGTGTTCCGTTTAGAATGTTCTTTAAAAGCACATGTAACGTCATAAAGAACGCTGACCTCAGAACGTTGTCTCAATGTTACAGGAACATTCCACACTTAAAAATAAACTCACGCGAACGTTCCAAGAATCTACGGATGTTTTCTTTCAGTGTTACTGAATAACATTAGTGATGTTATAACACCTAACATAAAAATTATGTTAATCTTCACATTTTAAAGTTCCCTGTTTCTCCTCCGCTTTTGTCGTCTGCCGCTTTAAATGCGCGAGGAATTTCTGATCGCCTTTTTCTCCCATAACTATTTTTTTTTTCTAAACTATACTCTGTATCGTTAAGGCATGTTTACACTGATAACTATATCAGTCCAGCGCCATATTTAGTGAAAGCAAGTCTGAGGTTTAATTTAGTTAAACGATTTTTTTTTTCAAACCGATCAACGACAGCCAATCAGAATCAAGCCCGCTTTCACGAGCTGGAGAATTTAAAGCGACAGACGCGCGTCAGTTTAATAAACAAACGCTAATATTGTTATA
>NW_025047827.1:930000-940000 GCF_018831695.1 Puntigrus tetrazona
ACACACGCAGAGAGAGAGAGAGAGAGACAGACAGACACACACACAGAGAGAGAGAGAGACAGACAGACAGACACACACACAGAGAGAGAGACACACACACGCAGAGAGACACACACACGCAGAGAGAGACAGACACACACACACGAGAGAGACACACACACACGCAGAGAGAGACAGACACACACACACAGAGAGACACACACACACGCAGAAAGAGAGAGACACACACACACACACACACACACACACAGAGAGAGAGAGAGACAGACAGACACACACACACGCAGAGAGAGAGACAGACACACACACACGCAGAGAGAGACAGACACACACGCAGAGAGAGAGAGAGAGACACACACACACGCAGAGAGAGAGAGAGAGAGACAGACAGACAGACACACACACGCAGAGAGAGACAGACACACACACACGCAGAGAGACACACACACGCAGAGAGAGACAGACACACACACACGCAGAGAGACACACACACACACAGAGAGACACACACACACACACACACACGCAGAGAGACAGACACACACACACGCAGAGAGAGACACGCACACAGACACACACGCAGAGAGCCCGATGAAGATTTACTGACTCTTCCTCATCGTCGCCGGAGTCGCTGTCGCTGCCGAACAGAGCTTTCTCGTCCTTCTTCCCCGCGTCTCTCTTCATCGTGTCCTCCTCATCCTCGCTGTCTGAGCCCAGCTCCTTCAGTTTAGCCGCTAAACTTTTTATCAGGAGCTCCAGGGCCTTCATCACTGCCAGAGTCTTCATCAGACACCAGCCTGCTCTTCTTCACCTCTTCAGAGACACAAGCACCATCATCATCATCATCATCATCAGGTAATACACAGCGGTGTTAATGACAAACCGCAACCATACCTTTATCCTCATCTTCATCACTGTCTGACAGAACAGCCTTCTTTCTCTTCACTGATAGAGAATTCAAAAAAAAAAAAAAAAAAAAAAAAAAAAAAGTTTCATTTATACAGTAAAATGTATTATTATTATGATCATTTTAATAGTGGAACTAAATTAAAATAATATATAACAAATAATAACAGTAATATAATATTACAAACCACATAATAAATATATAATTATAATATTATTATAAAGCAACATATTTACTACTTAATAGTTGAATTATAAAATATAAACAATACTAATAGATAAATAACCATACATAGTAAAGAACATTGTTACTAAAAACAAGAATAGTAATATAATTGTTATTTATAAATATTACAGAATACAAATATAAGAGCCCATTTGTAAAAATACATGAACTACAAATATAATTGCACCACTATGACAATAATAAAATCGATCAAAAGTTCTATTTATAAGAACATAATTGTATATAGCATCATATATTACAGTGAACAACAGCATATTATAATAGTAATAATTGCAATTAAGTATTAAAATTAAAATGCAGAATTTATATAATTCTCAAAATCACAAATTGCATTAAAATATAATAACAAAAATAAAAACAACAACAATTATACATCTATATATAAAAATATAATTTATAAGTATTATAATATATAATATATTATAAAGTATTATAATAAGTATATATATATATATATATATATATATATATATATATATATATATATATATATATATATATATATATATATATATATATATATATATATATATAATAAAAGTTTATATAATTATTAAAATCACAATTACATAAAAACCTAATAATAAATATTAATGTATAATTGTTTTTAATATTATATTTTTAATTATTATTTTCCTTTTTTTCCCAACTTAATTAAAATTAAACATTTAGAATTATATAATACTTAGTCATTTCTGAGTAAATAAACATACCAGGCTTCTCATCGTCATCATCCTCATCGTCGTCACTGGCCAGAGCCCGTCGTTTAGGCCCTTCGTCCTCATCACTTCCTGCTTCCTGTTTCGGTCTCTCGTCCTCATCCTCACTGTCTGAGTTCATCACAGCTTTCCACTTCCCCTCCTTCCTCCCTCCCTCCTCCTCCTCCTCCTCCTCCTTCTGCATCAGAGTCTCTCACAGTTTTCTGTTTGGGTTTGTCCTCGTCTGAATCGCTGGCCTCGTCCGATTTGGGGCTGCGTCTCTTGGTCTCCTCCTGCTCCGAGTCGCTGGCCGGGTGAGGTTTCTCCTCCTCGTCCTCCTCTACGTCAGAGGCGCTCGCTCTTCGCTTGGCAGGAGAGCGGCCCTCCTCGTCCTCGCCGCTGTTCGTGGTTCGCGCGGCGCTCCGCTCGAATCGCTCCTCGCCCCGCCCGCGAGCCTCGTGATCAGAGCCGCTGTCTGCGTTCTCCGGACTCCGGGCGTCCTCGTTATCGCTGCCCTCATCCTGCAAGAGCACAGAAAAACTATGTTTAACTCGCGCTCGGGTCAGAGTTCGTTTCTTCATCAGATTTGGAGAAATGCAGCAATGTCTCAGCAATGGATGTGAATGGGTGCCGTCAGCATAAGAGCCCAAATGGGCTAAAACAAACTTTTTTACTAAAATCCAAATTTATAAAGCATAATAAACTGCAAGTTCAAAGCAGTTTTGACTTGAAACGCTGCAGAGCTCTCTCCTGATTCTACTTTTTCACTTGAAGAAGCGCCACGAAGCCATATTTGAATTAAAAGCATCTTAATGCTTTATTTATTCAGCTTTCGTCTTCTCCAGACTGATGGACTGAAGTGCTTCGATGCTTTTAATCGGCTCTCCGGACTCTCGTGCCGATGGCACCCATTCACATCCATTGCAAAGACAGTGACGCAGTGCTACGGTTCTCCAAATCTCCAAGCCTAATGACCGACACGCCAGCAGATTTGACTTTCTTGGAGCCCAGCACTAAACCCAAATCATCGGACCGACCTCAGACTGTCGCGGATTCGGGTCTGGCATCCTCCTGCTCGTCCTGAACCGGAGTGGCACTGCCATCATCTGAACGAATACAAATCCAGAGTATTGGTACTTTAATGCACTATATGGCCATTCATAGCATACTCCTACACCAAGGTGCACCACTTAAACAGCACAAATGACCAAAAACGTGGTATTAACATGCACTTGTCTAACAAAACAAAACATGAACACACTATGGTAACCGAATGATATGATAATGCATGTTTACTACAGTCTAACACCAATATAATACCATGTTGTTGCTGTATTAAATGCAAAAATACGTGGTGTACTCATGCACAAAACGAAACGGAACAATTCTATGGTAAATGCGTGTTTACTGTAGTCGCACAACAAGCTACGAAGGCGTACTTTACAGAATACCGCGGTATTACCGCCTTAAGCGCCCGGACGCGAGATATTAAGAGTCCGGGATAAGAGAAGCGCGTTGTGGTTGTTGTAAGGTTACCTGAGCGGATCTCCTCGTCTCCATCCATCTGGACCGAGAACAGAACCGCGCTGCTTCGGTTTCTCCCGAACACACACACACACACACACACTCACACACCCACACAAACCAATAACAATAAACCCAGAACAGGCTCTTCTGCGGATCAGCGGCGCCTATCTGTCCCCGTTCGTCGGCGCAAACACATGAGCTCTCGTTAGTGAAACCGCTGATATATTATCACTGGATTGTCAAGAACTGGCCGTGTTTTCCTTTCTTCCTCTAAAATGGTGTCGCAGCTCAGAGACGCATGCGTGCGGACGCGCCGACGCTTTAATATTACGTCAGTACAAACGTCGTCATTCGAAGGGGCGGAGCTTCGCAAAGACGGCGGGCACGTGCTCTAGAACTAACTTTTTATAAATCTAGAAAGCATATTTGCAGTAATACGATATTATATATATATATATATATATATATATATATATATATATATATATATATATATATATATATATATATATATATATATATATACATATTCTTACATGTATGTGTTTATTTATATATACAGAAATATATATATTTTTATTCGATTAATGTTTTTTACTTTGGGGTAAAATATATTATAGATAAGTGAAAATATATTACGCATTTTTTGGTCCGATAAAAGCTCTCTTTTAATAATAATTAATAATCTAAAAATTAATTTTTTTCTCAACGTGAAACATGTTCTCCTCCGACATATACATTCAGCCATTTATCATTTTCTATCGTTTCAAAATGATAAAAAAAATAAATAAAAATGACCATACAGCAACGAAAAAGTGAAGTTTTTGGATGTGCATTTAAAAACGAACCAACACCGGATACCTTTCATAGTCAAATAGCTTTTAATTCATTAGAATAAGACACAAACTTTTAAGACATCAACAATGATATGAATATATTGTGTAACACATGATATTAATTCCTTTAACTGTTAATGTGTTTATTTCCATACAGTGTGAATTTAAAGTCAACACGAAACTGCATTCCCAATCCATTTTACTTTCAGACACATTAATCAGTAACACAATATATTAAACAAGATGAAGTCCATGAAATGCTTTGACTTTATCCATAAGGAAGGTGTGGATAATGAAAAGAGTCTCTATATTACAGATCGGTGAGCCAAAATGAAAGACGTTAATGCATAAAGAAGAACATGCACTGCAGTAAGACCGGAAACACGCATTAAGAAAGTAAACGGGGTCAGATTTGCTTTCATGTTGACTTTAGCATCCTAAATGTTCTCCGTAAGCGTGAATGTCCTTCAAAGTTCAGCGTAGAAGCGTGTTTGACTGCAGCACGATATAAAAAGCCTCGAGTAAAACCAACAGCAATGCCTAAAACCTAGAGAACAGTCAGTGTGGATGAAACGAGTCTCTCTCACACACACACACACACACACACACACACACACACACACACACACACACACACACGCTTCAGAAGACAGAGCGTCAGTCGTGTTAACCGTCACACACACAGCGATTCAGAGCAGATTTTTAACTAGATGTAACATTAAGATATCCCTTTTTCGCTTTTTTTCCCCTTGTCCCTTAGTGCAGCAGCGTGACCTCTGACCTCACTTGACCTCTGACCTCCAGCTCTCTCTAGTTTTTCTCCTCTTCGGCGCGCTCTTCATCCTCAGAGCCGCGGAGGAACTGACGGCGAGAGAGTCTTTCCGGGTCGTGTGACGCCATGTTACTGAAATCACGGAAAATATCCTGGAATGTTTCATCGTCTCCTGAGGAAAAGAGACCAGAAGAATGTGTGCTTGCTGATAGTGTAAAGTTTCACTATAAACAAAACTTTTGATCGGTTTATGAGATTCTTCTGCTTAATATTTGATCATGAGAAAATCTGGAATGTTAAATAATTACGGCTGTACACGAATGATGTGAAAAAGTGAAAATGTGAAAGGTTTTTCTTGTTTTTGAGTATCTGAAATATCTTTAATAAACTTTAGAAATTCTAAAAGTTAAACTTTTTAAATGGTATATCATGATAAACATGACTAACTTTCTTGTTAATTTATTATTACTATGATATTTATTTTACATATTCAAATGTAATTGTGTGTGTGTGTATATATATATATATATATATATATATATATATATATATATATATATATATATATATATTATATATAATAATTTAATAATATAATTTATTTCAATTAAAATATTTACATAGTATTTTTTGTTACAAATTTTTTAAATGATAGTATTAGTTTTAACATTATATTAATAGTATAAGTTAATTTATTTATTTATTTTCAATATAACTATTTAAAATGATTATGCTGCTGCCTCAAAGAAGTAATTTTATCATTTTTATTCCATTATTAATATTATTTTAACTTCATTATACAGTATATGTTGGTAAAAAGTTGTAAAGGCTTTGTATTTTGTGCTTTTATTAATATTAATAATAATAATAATAATAATAATAATACAGTTTTATTTGTATTAAAAATAATTCTTAAATATTTGCAATTCAAATAATGTTATGTAATTCTATATTTTGCAATTATTGATTATTTTTTATTATTATAATAATTTGTATAGTTTTTTCCTTTCCGTTATTATCTCTCTTTTTTAGTATTAATGTAGGTGTAAGGTAATGATTCTTTAGTTTTGTTACATTTTTATAGAATTAAAAATATCAATAACATCTTACCGACAGATCCGAAGAATCCCTCTGAATCCCTCATTTCCTCATTCATTCGAGCCATTCTCAACCTGAAACACACACACACACACACACACTATTAATTATGATTTCTAGCACACACAAACACACTCACAAAGTTCACTCACAAAGTGACAATGTCAGCTTGGGCGGTTTCCATGGCGATACTGAGCGGATCGTTTCCCTTTTCATCGGCTGCATACTGATTGGCTCCTCTCTTGAGCAGCAGACACACCTGCCTGAAACGACCAATCACAGAAGAGCATTAAAGATCACACCCAGTGAAAACAGACTGATTTACTCGTTTAACAGGGATGTAACAACGGACTGTGAGCCGAATAAAAATGTGACAATTCAACTCTTCAGTTCATATAAATGTCTTTAGAAAAGTGTGTTTGTGTGGGGTTTTTTTTATATCTGACCTCTGAACGATGCAAATTAAAGTAGTTTTCATAAGCAGCTCTGCTTTGTTTAAAGCGGTAACCATGGAAACACTGTATTGCCGTAACCATGAAAAACACTGTATCACTGTAACCATGGAAACACTGTATCGCCGTAACCATGGAAACACTTTTATTTTAAACAGTTTTATTTATCTAACAGTAAATTAGTTTTAACATTATATTAATAGTATAACAATTAATTTATTTATTAACTATTTAAAATGACTATGCTGCTGCTTCAATAAAGTAGTAATTTTTATTAATATTATTTTAACTTCATTATACAGTATATGTTGGTATGGGAAAGTTGTAAAGGCTTTGTATTTTGGGTGTTTTTTCTATCAAATTAAAAGTAGTTTTCATAAGCAGCTCTGCTTTGTTTAATGCGGTAACCAAGGAAGCATTGTATCGGGCGGTAACCAAGGAAACACTGTATCGGGCGGTAACCAAGGAAACACTGTATCGGGCGGTAATCAAGGAAACACTGTATCCCGTAACCATCACTTTATCCGTAACCATGGAAACACTTTGTCTGCCGTGAAAACCATGGAAACACTTTGTCTGCCGTGAACCATGGAAACACTGTCTGCCGCCGTAACCATGGAAACACTGTATGCCGTAAACATGGAAACACTGTGTCTGCCGTAACCATGGAAACACTGTGTCTGCCGTGAACCATGGAAACACTGTATGCCGTAACCATGGAAACACTACCATTGCTGCTCATAAGCGCCACCTGCTGGCAGAAAGTGAATCTGCGTCTCATTGAGCTCGTCTGCCGTTCCGTTCAGATGTGTATTATGTATAGTTTAGACCATTAGTCAGACCATTCCAGTCTAATTTAGATTAAAAACTGCTCATGCTGCATGAACGCCTCATCGTTGTTTGGATGATGATGAAGAAAATGCAGCGGTTGCCTCTCATTCAAACAAAGCAGAAAATGAGAAATGAGAAAATGGATTTGTGAGTTGAGTGAATCGTTCCTCTTGAGTGTACAAAATGGCCAAGATGTACCCCGTGTGTCCGTAGGTGGCAGCAGCGTGCAGAGCTCCCTGTCCGTGCTGATCTCTGTGGTTCACATTCGCGCCGTTCTGCAGCAAATACTCGCACGCCAACAGCGAGCCCTGCCAGAGAAAACACACACCTTCGGTAAAGAACTAGTTTACACACACAACAATGATATGTGTTTACACACATATTAATTAGCGCTGACTCTCAGCTGTCACTCACCCCGATGGCTGAACCAATCAGAGCCGCCCGTCCCTCCCGCTCAGGGTTACTCCAGTTGACCTCCGCCCCCTCGGACAGCGCTGTCGCCATGGCAACAAGATCACCGCTTTAGCGACGCCTGATACAGCCTATCACCGGCCTGCTGCTTTACTGTTTCTATGATGACAGATAATTATTATAATTTATTATAATGAATATTATCATTATTATTAATTCATTTAATGTGTAATGTAATTAAATGTAATAAAACAAAATATTATCATTAAATTTTTCCCCAAAAAAAGATTTAAAAATTAATTAATATTTTAATGCTAAAATTAAATGTATTTTATATTTTAATGAGTTTTATTCTATAATTGCATACTTTGTTACATTTAGTTATTCAGCGGACACTAAAGTGACTAAAGAAGCATGTTAATGTACTTTCACATTTTATTTTATATTGTATAATAAAAAGAAAACAGACAGAATACAAAAGATTAGAAAAGTTAGTGTCAAGCATGAATAAATTAAGCATGCAAAGCCAAAAGGCGCAAGTTTTTAAAAAAAAATTAGAATAGAGTGCTAGTTAGATTTAAATTATTTATTATTAAAATTATATAATCATATACATTTACTTAAAGCAATTATATAATCTAACACACACACACAATAAATAAATATATATATATATATATATATATATATATATATATATATATATATATATACACACACACACATACATATGTGTGTGTGCGTTAAACATTAATTAATAAAATGTATACTTTTAATGCGTTTAATTTTTACAAAATAATCAAATTAAAACAATAATTCTAAATTAAAATTATTATTTTAAAATGTAAAATAATTATTTATCAAAAGCATGAGATGTTTTATATTGAGAAGAATAGTAAAAGACTATTTATTAAAAATAAACAATATAAATGCACTCACCAGCATCAGGACCATCAGGATCACGTGTCACAAATCTTTTCTCCACATACTTAAACCGGATCCACTGTTCTTTATCCTGCCTGAGAGAGACAGTGACGACAATCATTTATACATTCAGACGGATTTATATATCAACACGTGTTCTGTTTCGCATCGTGGGCTGTCTGAACTGGGCTTCTGCAGTACATCTGCTGGGTTACGCTCATAAATGCCATTAATGACTTCATTACCCAGAACGCACAGCAGCTGTGGGGGGCGGAGTTATAGAAACCGATCAACCAATGGCGAAACAGAAATAAGCATAAAAGCTCAGACGCATTACACAGCTGAGATTAGTAAAAACAAACATCTAAGACTACAGTAAAATAACATTTTAATTATAAAAATTAATATATAGGCAAGGCTGCCTGATCTTTGGCACAGATGCATTCAATAGTTGATAATGACCAATGATGACTAGCTGCTGTAACCAGGTTTTGGAGGATGCTTAGATAATGATGTTTATAAAAATAAAAGCTGGCTGTTCAGGCCGAATGACAAACCTTTAGCTGTTCCGCTCCCAGGAATCAAGAGTTAGAGATCGAACTTTAGACAGATGAACGCCCAGACTCCTGTCAACACAAACCAACAAGATCACATTTAAACTAAACAAAATCAGAGTCAGTGTGTGTTTGCTGCAGTGTAGAACAGTTCTGACTGTCCACTATAATCTACTTTGGGTGCAGTTAATGCACAAGAAAAATAGACATTTTATATTTAACATTATGTTGATACGCAATAAAATGAAAAACAGTGCAAGTGGACGTAAGTGAAATTGGAAAAACTTTACAGTATCAGTGAGACATAGTTTTATTAATAATTTTTATATATATATTTTTTTTTATTAGTGCGGTCAAATGATTAATCGTAATTAATCCCATCCAAAATTAAAGTTTTTACATAATATATATATATATATATATATATATTCTATATATATATATATATATATATATATATATATATATACATATCATATATATATATATATATATATATAATAATATTGTATATGTATATATACATAAATACACAATCATCTACAATTTGAAAATATTTACTATATATTTTCTCCTATTTTATATATATATATATATATATATATATATATATATATATATATATATATATATATATATATTATTTATATTTTATTTAATTTTTTTTATATATATATTTTTAATATAATATTTTTATAAATATATTTCTAAAATATATTAATGCATGTGTGTATATATATATAT
>NW_025047827.1:950000-967500 GCF_018831695.1 Puntigrus tetrazona
AGAGACTTCATCACCGCATCACTACCGGACACACTGGACCCACTTCAGTTTGCCTACCGCCAAAACCGGTCTCACGGAGGATGCCATCACACACCTCCTCCACACAACCACAAGCCACCTGGATTTTAGGAAAGGAACTATGTGAAAATGCTGTTCGTGGACTATAGTTCAGCGTTCAACACCATAGTTCCCTCCACGCTCACCTCAAAGTTGGAGGTCCTGGGACTCAGCCCATCCCTGCGTCACTGGATCACCAACTTCCTAACTGACAGACCACAAGCCGTACGGATGGGAAAACACACCTCATCCTCCTCACTCTCAGCACTGGAGCCCCTCAGGGTTGTGTTCTGAGCCCCTGCTGTACTCGCTGTACACACATGACTGTGTGGCCACTACAAACTCCACCACCATCATTAAATTTGCTGGACGACACTGTCGTGGTGGGCCTGATCTCCAACAACGATGAGATGGCCTACCTTCAGAGATCAACAACCTGGAGAGATGGTGTCAGGAGAACAATCTGCTCCTGAGCGTCAGCAAAACAAAGGAGTTAATAGTGGACTTCAGCCGCGAAGCAGGTGCGCTCTTACCATCCCATCAAGATCGACGGGACCCCAGTGGAGAGAGTGGACAGTTTCGGTACCTGGGTGTTCATCATCACGCAGGACCTGTCTTGGTCCTGTCACATCAACACCCTGGTGAAGAAGGCCCGGCAGCGTCTATACCATCTGAGGCGCTTAGGGACTTCCCAGACTCCCATCTCAGGTGCTCAGGAACTTTTACACCTGCACCATCGAGAGTGTCCTGACGGGAAACATCACCTCCTGGTTTGGAAACAGCACCATGCAGGACAGGCGAGCCCTTCAGAAGGTGGTGCGGTCAGCTGAGCGCACCATCCGCACTGAGCTCCCTGTGCTGCAGCACATCTACAACAAGCGGTGCTGTACCAGAGCCAGGAAGATCGTGGAAGACCTCAGCCATCCCAACAATGGACTCTTTTCTCTGCTGCGTTCAGGAAAGCGCTTTTTGTTCCCTGAAGGCAAACACAGAGAGAATGAGGAGGAGCTTCTTCCGCAGGCCATTCGGAGTCTGAACCAGAGAACACCCAGCACCTAATCACCGGGATTCCCATGTTCACCCCTCTTTCCCCAGATACTCACCACTTACTTTGGACAATTGCACTAGCCACTTTGCACTGGACATTCGCACAGACACTTTACATTTACACTTTATATTTTTATATTCTACACTTATTTACACTTTTTTTATTTTTAAACTTTTGCACACTTTTTATACATTTTTATACATATATTTTATATTTATATATATTTAAATTCTGTTTTCTGTTTCTATTTTGATGCTGGACGGTTATAAAAAACATTTCACTGCATGTCGTACCATGTATGTATGTGTATGTGACAAATAAAATTTGAATTTGAATTTGAGAGAGTGAGTGAGTGTGTGTGTGAGAGTGAGTGAGTGAGTGAGTGTGTGTGTGTGAGAGTGAGTGAGTGAGTGTGTGTGTGTGTGTGTGTGTGTGTGAGAGAGAGTGTGTGTGTGTGTGTCTGAGAGCGTGTGTGAGAGAGCGTGTGTGAGAGAGCGTGTGTGAGAGAGCGTGTGTGAGTTTGAGTGTGTGTGTGTGAGAGTGTGTGAGTGTCATACTGTGAAAGCAGGTTTGTGAGCTGCTGGGTAATGGCTCTCTGAGTCTGATCAAACAGCATCTGCAAAAAAACACATGCTTTTTTTTATACTCATATCTGAGTCTGGAGCACAAAGGCAGTCATCAGCAGCACATGTATAATTCTAGCAATAGCTAAAAGTGCATTTTATGGGTCAAAATGATCCATTTTTCTTTTATGCCCAATATTATCATGATATTAAACAAAGATCATCTTCCATTATGATAAGATTCCTACCACAAATATATTAAAACCTGCAATATGCATTGCTAAGAATTTCAGCCAGACAATTTAAAGGTATTTTCTCAATATTTATACTTAGATTTTCAAACAGTTTTCTCTCTTATCTCTCAAAATGCAGTCCAATATATAAACCACACATCCACGCAAAGCTCATCTATTCAGCTTTCAGATTATGCATTAATGTTCATTTCAAAAAAACACACTCACCGTCTGAAACTGGATCATTTCCTGCAGACCCTGGTTGAACTGACGCAAGCAGTTCTGCAGAAACAAACAATCAGAGGTCAGCGGGAGCGATCGGATCAGAGAGCTCGACTCAGACACTAGCGCTCACCAGAATAACGCCGTCGCTCTTATGATACGCCGTGAACTCGGCCAGGCCTGAGAGGAAGAGCTGGTTGCAGGAGGTGTAGTTCTGACCCGCCTCCACCATCTGACCGCACAGCTTCATCACCTGACAACGGACGCCAGAACATCGCTTTCATTGGAAGTTTTCACATCAGACGGCTGGAGCAACATCAATTATAACGGTCACGAGAAAAAACAATACGCTAAATAAAAGATAAAATACCACAAATCAAGTCTAAGCGTATTCGTTTTGATATACAATATAAAACATAGCTATGATAATATATAACAGATGTAAAAAAAAAAATGGTGCAACTAAATGAAGTCTTAAATTATTATTATGAAGCATGCGTATAATAATAACTGCAATTATTGAATTTTTTTTTTTTTACAAAGTACAAAGTAAAAGTGTACTGTGTATATTTATTATGTATATGTAAATACACACATACAGTATTTACATATAATTATATTATTTAATACATAAACAACATATCTTAAACATATACATATATATATATATATTATATATAATAGATAATATATATATATATATAATATATATATAATATATATATAATATATAATATATATATATATAATACATTTTAAAAAAATTAATAAATATTTTTGTAATTAATTATTTGACAGCACTCTAATAAATACAAAACTATACACTACAATTTGATTTAAAACATTACCATGAAATGGTATAATATAAAACAAATTAAAATATTACTATACGTAAAAAGCATGTGAAATATGCCATAAAACATGGCTATAATAAAATATATTAACTAAAATATGAATATAATAAATCTAAAAATAGAATAGAAAAATACATAACAAAACGCCCCCTTTATATGCCTGGACATCTTACTTTCTCCACACGGCTCTCCAGTTCTGCAACATCGCTCTCACATTTATCCAGAGACTGCCTGCGAACACACACACACACACACACACACACACACACACACACACACACACACACTAACCTGGTAGCTGACACATGCAGCCCAAAAAGCATGATGGGTAGTTTACAAAACATATATTCATAAGCCTTTTTATATGTATAGAGGAACATTTTAGATTTACATTGCAAGCTTTTCTTCATTTTTGCACTATTTATTTTTTTCGTTTCTTCTTTTGCACAATTTAATTAAATGCTGTTTAGATGGAATACAGCACCTCACGTCAACTACCCATTAAAACCAGTTTAATAAATTCATTTTTATTAAAGTCGGGTCTGTTTTACGCACATCTGAGGAACCGTAGCGTTTTATGAGTGCGATGTTAATACCTGAACGCAGGCGAGTCCCTGATGCACTCCTCAAAGTCCAGGAAAGCGTCCATGTTTCGCTCCTTCCTTATGAACTCAGTGTTTGTAACAACAGTTTGACGCACTATAAGACGTTATCCAGACACGACTGATTCCCGCAGGAGGCCTGAAGCACGGACACACCGAGCGCATCGCGGTCTCCGGCGCAGATCATCATCCGTGGACCGTTATTACCTCAGAGCCGCTAAACGACGGACTCGCGGCGAACCCGCGCTGCATCACGCGCCGCCGACGACGCTGGACGTGGACCGCGCTGACGCGCGCGACTCATTAAACCGTACCGTTTAGGTTCTCCCCGGTGTTTGAGTCTGTCTCGAGCTGGGTTGACAGCGGTGGAGGGGTTTGTTCATGTTGACGCGGGTTGCTTTTCCGGTGACGGAAGTCAGGGGCGCTCAGGATGTCCGGTCTAGCGTTTCAAAATAAAAGCACGAGAGATGACGTAAAACAAACGCTGAAGATAGATAGATAGATAGATAGATAGATAGATAGATAGATAGATAGATAGATAGATAGATAGATAGATAGATAGATAGATGAAATGAGGGATAGATAGATAGATAGATAGATAGATAGATAGATAGATAGATAGATAGATGAAAGGAGGGATAGATAGATAGATAGATAGATAGATAGATAGATAGATAGATAGATAGACAGATAGATGAAAGGATGGATAGATAGATAGATAGATAGATAGATATATATAGATAGATAGATAGATAGATGAAATGAGGGATAGATAGATAGATAGATGAAAGGAGGGATAGATAGATAGA
The DNA here is from genome assembly GCF_018831695.1 of Puntigrus tetrazona. Classification (NCBI taxonomy): domain Eukaryota; kingdom Metazoa; phylum Chordata; class Actinopteri; order Cypriniformes; family Cyprinidae; genus Puntigrus; species Puntigrus tetrazona. Next base: position 954,389 of record NW_025047827.1, read on the forward strand.
TAGATAGATAGATAGATAGATAGATAGATAGATAGATAGATAGATAGAAGAGGAGGGATAGATAGATAGATAGATAGATAGATAGATAGATAGATAGATAGATAGATGAAAGGAGGGATAGATAGATAGATAGATAGATAGATAGATAGATAGATAGATAGATAGATAGATGAAAGGAGGGATAGATAGATAGATAGATAGATAGATAGATAGATAGATAGATAGATAGATAGATGAAAGGAGAGATATATAAATAGATAGATAGATAGATAGATAGATAGATAGATAGATAGAAAATAACATCTAAAATACAATTAAATAAAACTACTAATAAAAACTAAATTAAAAATAAAAGTAGACTTATTTTTTTGCTTTTGGATGTTTCAGCCGAGGTGATGTGAATAACGAAACTTTTGTTATTAATCTACTCATTTTATTACTGAAGTTTTACATTCATAATGTACACTTTCTAATAGAAAACATGTTTTAATGTGTTTTATAAAGAACTGGAAAACTATTTTTATACTATTTAAAGAAGCACTAATAGAAAGGCGATCAAAACTGTCCGGCGGTGCTCTCTCTTTAAAATTTTTGAGTGATCTGAAGGCTTTGATTGTGTTTTTTTTCTCGTATTTAATTAATATTTTTATTTAATCCCTCTTCTTTGTGTCCCTGGCTTTGTATTGTCTATTGTAGTATTTTGTATATGTTGTTCAGTTGTTCAATGCATAAATAAAAAAAAAAACATAGATACAATTAAAATACAATTAAATAAAACTACTAATAAAACTAAACTAAAAATAAAAGTATATTTAATTTTTAACTAATTATAAAAATGTTAAAATAAAAATGAAATCTAAAATAAAATTTCAAATAGAATAAAATCTGGAAAAGAAACTAAAATACAACAGGGTTAAAATAAAAATAAATAAAATCTAAAGTAAAAGAAAATGTAACTTAATAGAAAAGAAAAACCCACACGTGCAATAAACAACCCCTTTACCTAATGTTTACACAAAATTGCAGACTAAATAAATTAAAACAAAGCCCTAAAATAAGAAATTGTTTAATAAACAGTCAGTACACATTGGCTTACATACATCAGAACTCAGAAAGGACAGAGATATTTTGAGATTGTACAAAAGTTTATTGTTTAGTATTTGACGCCAAACAACACAAATACTAAAATCTGACACAGTGTTTTCAAAAGCCCTGCTTTGGAAAAAAAAATTATAAAATCAAGTTGAGATTCAAACATCTCTATAATAAACCTCATTTTTGTTTCAGCACAATGTACTTCCTCTGAATTCATGCATTCATGTGTATCTGTGTGACAGAAAAGAGTGTGTGTGTGTGTGAGTGTGTGTGCATGTGTGTGTGTGTGTGTGTGTGTGTGTGTGAGTGTGTGTGTGTGTAATGATGTTAGAACTCAATAGAGACGAGAATAACAGTGACATTGTCCGCACTGCCCCCGCCTCACAGCTTCACTGGCCAATCGCTGACAAGCTGCCTCAAATCGTCCCGCCTCCTCACTCTGCCCTCCTTCTGCTCCACGGTCTCATTCTAAAACAGCAAAACCATTTTAACATACAGTAAACATAGCAGAAATAAGATATTATTACATTATTAATATTTTCTTTTTCATTTTCATTATAATTTATAATTATTTGTAGTACTTTTGTTTCATCACTTCCATTTTTCGTTAGCTTTTTAAGCGCCAGCGTAGTTTTTATTATTAAAACGAAATGAAAATAATAAACATATTATTTTGTAATAAAAATAATTAATAAATAAAAATGTTTTATTGTATAATATAAAAAGTAAACAAACTATTATTTTTAAACAATGTTTTTGTCATTTTCTTTCAGTATTTTTTTGGCTAGATTAAGTAAATAAAAATAATATTTACTACATAATAATAATAAAAACAGAAAATACAAACAAATAAAAAAAATATTTAACGTGCATTAAAATACCTCCAGAATGTTGAGGACGAACTGAACGGCCTCGTCTCCAGAAAACACTTTAAAAAGCCCATCACATGCCAAGAGAACAAATCTAAAAGGACACACAACAACACTAAATCCTTCAAATAAAGTCTATAGACTATAGTGAGAATGCTCTCTTATAAACAGCGTTCCTGTCTTAAACCCACCGGTCATTTCGACTGAGCTGACACCGGCGCACGTCTGGAGTAGAGATCACTCCACAGCGCTTATACTGACCGTCACCGATGGAACGAGACACTTCCAGCACTCCCAGAACACGGCCGTCCCTGAAAACACACACCCGGTTATCCCAGAACCTCTCACACACACACACACACACACACACACAGACACACACAGACAAAGACACGCACACAGACACTGACATAGACACAGACGGGCGTATACAGACACACATAAAGACAGACACACACACACACGGGCACACACATACAGACACAGATACACAGACACACACACACACACACATACGCACACACTGACATAAACACACACAGACATGCACACTAACACACACAGACACTGACGTGCATATACAGACACACACAAAGACAGATACACACAGACACACCCACACAAAGACACACATACACAGACATGCACAGTCACGCGGCAGACACACACACACAGACAGACACACTGTCATATACGCACACAGACACGCACATACAACACACAGACACACACACACACACACACACACACACACACACACACATAGACAGACACACTGTCATACACACTCACGCACACAGACACACACACAGACACGCACAAACACAGACACACATAGACAGACACACTGTCATACACACTCACGCACACAGACACACACACACACAGACATGCACAGACACACACACACACAGACACACACACACATAGACAGACACACTGTCATACACACTCACACACACACACACACACACACAGACACGCACAGACACACTGTCATACAACTGTCATACACACACACGCACGCAGACACACACACACACACCTGACCGAGCCGCCTGCTCTCTGAATCCTCATGCGCTCCTCATATATGGTGGGGTTGTGCTCCTTACTGAGAGCCAGAGTCACACACTTCCTTTTCCCAGAATCCTCAGCCTGCTCCAAACGACACAGCACTGCCTGATGCACACAAAACATTAAGATGTTTCACGCTGGGGTTTAAGTGAAATCAGAAGAATTCTGATGTTTTAAGGAACTTACTCTACTGTCTCCCAGGTTCGCTACATATAGAACATCATCAACCACCAGCATACATGTGGCCGTCGAGCCGTCCTTCCACGCGGGTTTCCTGCAAACACACACACACACACACACACACACAGACACACAGACACACAGACACACACACACACACACACACACACACACACACAGACACACAGACACACAGACACACAGACACACAGACACACACACACACAGACACACACACACAGACACACACACACACACACACACACACACACAAACACACAGAGACACACACAGAGACACATACAGACACAGAGACACACACACACACAGTGTTTCCACTTGACTTCATTTCAAATCCAGCAAAATCAATTCAATCAGAACTCACTGGCTGGAGGCTTTTTTCAGAAAATCCTCATCAGTCTGACGGAAGGTTTCCATGAGACACTTCCTCACCAGCTTCTCCAAGTTCTCCACGTCACCTGTAAACCATGATGCATTATGGGAACGGCTCGTTACTGTAGATGTGAGTGTGACGAAGATCGGGGGGGTGGGCTTTACCTTTTGGAAATTTGTTGAGCAGCGTCTGATGGAGATTCTCAGCAGCAAACTGTGACGCTCGAGATCCACCGTGACCATCAAACACAGCGAAGTACGCAAGACGAGAACTGAGAGAGAGAGAGAGAGAGAGAGAGAGAGAGAGAGAGAGAGAGAGAGAGACAGACAGAGAGAGACAGAGAGAGAGAGAGAGAGAGACAGAGAGAGAGAGACAGACAGAGAGACAGAGAGAGAGAGAGAGAGACAGAGAGAGAGAGAGAGAGAGAGAGAGAGAGAGAGAGAGAGAGAGAGAGAGAGAGAGAGAGAGAGAGAGAGAGAGAGAGAGAGAGAGAGAGAGAGAGAGAGAGAGAGAGAGAGAGAGAGAGAGAGAGAGAGAGAGAGAGAGAGAGAGAGAGAGAGAGAGAGAGAGAGAGAGAGAGAGAGAGAGAGAGAGAGAGAGAGAGAGAGAGAGAGAGAGAGAGAGAGAGAGAGAGAGAGAGAGAGAGAGAGAGAGAGAGAGAGAGAGAGAGAGAGAGAGAGAGAGAGAGAGAGAGAGAGAGAGAGACAGAGAGAGAGAGAGAGAGAGACAGAGAGAGAGAGAGAGACAGAGAGAGAGAGAGAGAGACATTGAATCCATTTGCTTTATTTGACATTGTTAATTCTGTATAATTGCAATTATGTAATATTAAAACTACTGTCTGCTGTTATTTTTATTCTGTTGTATTCGATTATTTTCTCAAATTTACTACTCATCTCCTTTTTACTATGACATTGTAATCATATTCAGTATTTTATTCCATATTTAAATGTTTTTGGCACTACTGTACAAAAATATCACGGCAATAAAAGCAACTAGAACTTGATAGACAGACAGACAGACAGACAGACAGATAGATAGATAGATAGATAGATAGATAGATAGATAGACAGACAGACAGATAGATAGATAGATAGCTCACACGTGTGAGGGGAGGTTGGTGGATGTCAGATCTGGAAGCAGGACATGAGCATCTTGCATCTCCTCTGTTCACCGCGTCTCGCTGAGACAAAACCTGTCAGCTTCATGCGAGATCTGCTGGAACACAACAAACAGACAGAGACCAAGATCATCACAGACCTCTCCTCCCTCATTGCAACACACACACACACACACACACACACACACACACACACACACCTCAAACACACTCTCTTTCAGCAACACAATGTGCCTGGAAAGCTGAAAACCTTTACAAACTTTCTTTTCCTCTTGTTTCGTGTCTTCCACCTCCGCCTCCTCCGAGCAGACGTCTCTCTTCCTCTTCTCTCCTCGGTCCTCCTCTGTGTCCTCCTCCGGCTGCTGGGCTTTAACAAGAACTGTTCAATAAAACTTCAGAATTAACACCAGTCCTTACACAGGCTTAACCACTTAACTACGTCCAAACCAAGCATCTGCATCCATAAATACAGGCCACCAAGGCTGCATTTTTCAAGCACACTTGTGAGGTAGGATCACTAGGATTTGAAACGCAGACATTTCCATGCATTCACATAAAAATTCAACGCTTATGCAGTATACATATTCTCAAAACGGGCAGCTATGTGTGCATGCATATATAAGATAATCCCATTAATTTAGTTATTGAACTAGGCACAATATTGTTTATTTTGTAGACATTTTTGAAGCCAGCACTCACTGTATCCACGTTTACGTAAAATTAACTGTCTAAATCCTGATCCTAACTCATGTCACACATGCAACATGATTAATATTATATTATTATTACACGAACTCACCTGGATCATTTGTAGGTTCCGGAAGATCACCAAATAAATCCATTTCTGAACCAAAAGTGAATAATAGTCTGAGATGAAACGCCTGCTAGCTTCTGATAAACCACAAAAAATACACCCGATAGTCCGATTAAATCACACAGGTGTACTAGCAGATAAACGCTAAAATAAATAAATATAATCACACAGGTATTCCCAAAGATCTAGGGTTTGACTTTTAGGATAAAACAGACCAAAACAGCAGATCGAGGGAAAGGCGCTGTTTGCAAGTGTGTGTGTGTGTGTTTGAATGCAACAGCTAACAGGCTAATGCTAGCTGAATGAATTTGAGGAGGAAATTTACGAAATTGTGTTTAATGCCATTAAATATATCATGATTTATGCGGCTGGGTGTTATTATTATAATCGTAAAACAGCACCCTTAACGCTTTAAAAAGAACAAATACATAGTTATATATTTTAAAAATTATTGAAGATGTCTGGATGCTATCAAGCGTTGGTGGTATAGTGGTTAGCATAGCTGCCTTCCAAGCAGTTGACCCGGGTTCGATTCCCGGCCAACGCAAAAATGTTTTTCATTTTTCTTCAGTAAAATATATGCAATTTATTTGCAATATATGCAGATTTAGTTCGATATTTTTTTTCTTTGTACTCTGAGAAATTGTTATGGTAATAGTATTTATACAATAATTATTAAAAAATGTATCTGAAAATAGGACCCATTTTTTGTTTCTTAATTTTTTACAATTATTTTTAAATTTAATGCCGTATTTTAGATTTGCAGTAACTATTTGTAATAGATTGTTTATAATATATTTTTATTAAATTACTATTATACAATTATTTAAAATGTATTTTAATAAAAATAATAATTGTTTTGACAATACAATACCATGTACTTAATTATAATCATTTTCTTGTAAATGAGTATTATTCAGCAATAATTATAAACTACTATTCTATTTTTGTAATGAAAATAAAATTACATGTACAGTATTATGACATACAAATGTAATTTATGATGTGTAATAAATTGCGTTTAAATTATTATTAAAAAATACACATTTAAATTACTGCTTTTCTAAAACATATTTTTGATTAAATGAAAAATGAATGTATAAAAGTAATATGTATGGTATGACAAATTTTAAATAACTTTTCTGAAACTAATTGAATGTCTTAAAATTAAATATAAATATTTTTAAATTTAAATATGCCTTTAAATATAAATATTTAATTCAAATATTGCTTTTATAATTTAAAATAGAATAAAATATACAAATTAGTTTGCATTTCTTATAGTAAAAGTTTTAATAAAACAATGACTTGCTCAGCAAAAAAAAAAAAAAAAAAAAAAAAAACACACAAAAGACAGCGGTTTAGAGTTACACAGACCTTGTTTTAATACAGACAGTTTCACTGTACAGTAACAAGTTATTTACATTCTTACTAATGGCCTATATACAAAAAATAAAAAAAAAAATAAAACAACAAAAACGAGAGATGGACAGCGTCACATGGATGTAAGTTATAACTTAACAATAAAATAAATACTTAACAGTCAGAGAGATCGGACGCCCTGGAGTCCGAAACGACATGATATGAGTCTGATTCGACTAAGACTGGATGTGAAGGAGAGAGAAACACACACACACACACACACTGAAGTGTGCAAAGCAGTTAAAGGGTAAAGACAGTGTTTGTCTCAGACACGGTCAATGCTCAATCCCAGAAGAGTTTGTAAAAAAAAAAAAAGCGTTTAGAAACACCATAGAAAACATTTCTCTCTGTTGCCAAGGCGACTGTGACAAGTTTGTATGGCATGGTGTATAGTATTTCATGTTTTTGTTCAAACCAGGCACGACGGACTGCGTCTGTCCACACAACGTCCTCACTAACCGACCTCGAAGAAGAAGTTAACAACGTGGTAAACTAGTAGCAGCTCAATTACAACAAAACAATCGTACTTCTAATAAACAGCAGTGGTTCTCGACCTTTCTGACCCTAAGGTGGTAACACTTCACAATAAGGTGTTATTTAGTCACTTAACATCAACGAACGATGAGCGATGATTAACGTTAGTTCATAAAAACACACAGTCGCCACCGTTAGTTTGTGTTACTATGCATCTCGTTAACTAATATGAACAAACTCGTGATTTTAATAATGCTGAAATTATGATTAATAAATGCTGCACAATGCTGTATTGTTCAAAAAGTAGTTCACGTTAACTAATATAGTTTACTAACTAACCTTATTGTAAAGTGTTACAATTTCGATCTGCTTAAATATTTTACAGCTTGGAACTGTATGATTTATTATTATTTATTTTGTACCTCGAATGCAAGTCGCTTGGGGTAAAAGCACTGGCATGAATGCTTTTTTTTTTTTTTTTTTTTAAATAAATGCATAAATATAAAAACTTTAGTTTTAGAGCTTGATATAACTACAAAAATCATAATTTTCATAAAATGGTTTAATAAAGCAGTTTTTGGCCCTTTTTTAATGCTTTGTTTTGAAATCATTTCGAAGCACCCCGGTTGAAAACCACTGCTGCGCGATCGGAGTTTTCGACCAATGAGATTGAGCAGTGGGCGGGGCTAGCGCCGTCTTCGATTTACATAAAAGAGAGCGCCGCCACCGCGTCACCTTGGTTAAAAACCGCGAAATACTGTGCCATCGGCGCGCGAGAGCTATCTGCGAAACGCCTGTTTTAAAGGAATGTTTCTCCTCTGTCGCCTTCCCACAGAGCTTTTGTGTTTCGCTAGGCGTTTAGCTCTCGTTACGTCTGAAAGCGGTGCACACTAGAGAGCGGAGAGGGCTGATATGAGATTCCTCGGAATGCTGGTGGAACGTTAAGGCGTCCGGGAAGTGGAGGGGCGGGGCAGGGCGAAGCGGAGCGTTTGATTGGTCGAGTTCGATAAGTCGATACGGCTGATTGTCGCAACACGTTAAAGGTCTATTCACCTTCACAAACAGAACGAGCTCCCTACCTAGGCAGCATTAGAAGGCGTCACACCTTCTGTAAGGTAGCATCGCGCGTACGATAGAGCGGAGAGATTATGACTATTTCAGCGATGGAACGAATCGGTGAACGGAACGAAACAAAATTGCAATTAAAACGAAAAGACTGCTTTGTAGAAAAGCGTCTGCTGAACGCAAATAATCGATAAATCCTTCAATAAAATCAATTTTACAGTATTTATTATTCGATCAAATGTATTTAATTATTTATTTTATTTCTTGAATGCAATGTTAACATGTCTGCCAAATTCATAAATGCAAATATTTGGGAGGGAAACCATTTTTTTTTTGCATATTACAATACATTTTATAACTGTATTTATTTTATTAATTTATTGTAATTTATTTAATTTAATTTTACACTCATTTTATTTCTTGAATGCAATGCCAAACTCTAGATATTTAGATATCAATTCTATAATTGCATTAATATTTTTATTTTAATGATTTATTGTAATTGTATTTTGTTTTATATTCGTTAATTGAATAATTTAACTTATACTTATTTTTATACCTTAAATGCAAGTCGCTTCGGATAAAAGCATCCGCCAAATGCGTAAATGTAAAAGTGTTTTACCCACAATTACGTTGTATTTTGTGCTCAATCTGACTTGAGAGAGAAGAAGGCAGCTGTCTATGTAGGCAGTGAACAGCAAGGCAGCTCATTAGTTTTGAACAGAGCTGAAGAGTTTCAAGACAACATGAAAATGCATACTTATGAAAAAATGACCTTTTAGAATATATGAATATATGGGGAAAATAATGGGGGGTGGGACTAATAATATCCATCAGGATTTGATTGGATAGCCCTTCTTTTTTTTTTTTGGCTGCTCTGGTCAAAAACCACTGATGCGTAATCACGCGTGCTTTTTTCGACCAATGAGATTTCACAGTGGGCGGGGCTAGTGTGGCCTTTGCTCATAGGGCTTAAACGGGGCCTTGGTGACGTCACGGGAACTTAAAATGGTTATAAAATTTCGACGATAGATTTAGAAGACAAACATTTGTCACATTAACTAAGCAAAAGCATATCTAAAAGGGTTAACTTGGTTTTCATTTTGTCTTCAGCTAATTTTTCATTGGCTCTTTAAAGTTTGTGGCATCGGTTCGACCCTCCCTTGATAAACCTCCCCCTTCTAGGTAGTCAAACAGCTTCCCCCCAAAGCGATGATGTCACAGAGGTGGAGAACAGAAGGCACTGTGATTGGTCGAAGGGCCGCGGGGGCGGAGTATGGCTGCTCGCGGTCGTGACTGAGCGTTTGATTGGCCGGTGAAGCTGCGTCACGTCCCAACGAGGCATCTGATTGGCTGCGGAGCGTCTAGGCCTCGCTAGCTGTGCTGTTTCGACTCAAGTCCCTGATTCCCTGCAGGATCCGCTTCATGTGGCCGACTTTAGTCACTCCCAGATCCTGACGCACACACACACACACACACACACACACACACTTTAATCTGTACATATTGCTCATTTGATAATGCTCGTGATCAAAAAGGCAGTTATGTATTTTCATAAATAAAGACCTCATTAATACTGTGAAAACTATTATAAATGTGTAAAATACAAATACAAAAATATTTAGTGTCTACTATAAAATGCATGTTTCAATATAGTTTTTTACTCACAGTATTTTAATGTTACATGTTGTGTTATTTATATTTTCTGTTTTCACTTTAAGTTATAAAAATATAATAATTTTATTTTGCCTTTTTTAATGAGTTTTAGGTTTTAGTTTTCGAATTTCAATACTTAAACCGAAATCAAATTATTATTATTACCTTTTTAATTTTGCGTAAAAAAAAAAAAAGGTCAGGTTCAATCCAGTTTAGTTAATTATTTAAAAATTATATTTAATTCGATCAATTTCTTTATTTACGTTAACTCAAATGCATCAATTGTTTATTTTAAAATTTCAACGAATGTTATCTTAAACAGTTATGTATTATTTTGATAAATTATTATTTAATTAAATACATTTTTATGTATTTGTTTGCATTAAATACATTTTGCAATTTAAATCAAATCAAAAATCCATTTATTTATTACTATAAATGATTTCCAAATAAAAATAAATGACTGATCAAAACAATAAATATATTCACTTTTTTTAAAAATCTAATTAACTTAACTTAATTATGTTCACAGAGGTAATGCATCTGTGTGTGTACCTTCAGGTCCCTTCTCTCCAGCTGAAGCAGCTCCGGTCCTCTGATATCATGTCTGATGAAGATCTCCTTATACTCGGCCAGGCAGAGCATCTCCAGCCAGACGCCCACTTCATCCACTCCCCACGTATTCACTGCGCACACACACACACACACACACACACACACACGCGCGCGTGTTACACTCACGCACGGCCCCCGCACCAGGCCAGAGGTCAAAGGTCATACCTGGCATGTTGAGGGCGGCGCACGTCTCCTTGTTTTTGTTGTTCTTGTCCTTCTTGAATTTGGGCACGAGGCGGAACTTGGCGCTACGGCCGCGCTTGGAGAAATCCGACAGCTGGCCCTGAGCACAAACAAACAAGCTTCAGGCTGGAGCGGAGGCGGCAGAGCGCCCCCGGAAACAGCCGGATGTCACGCACCTCGTCGTCGGCCGGGTCGATGAGCTGACCGAGCCAGCTGATGTCCGTGAGTCTGCGGGACTGCTGGGCGACTGAACTCAACGCGCCGACCAGCTGCTCTCTCTGAGGAGGATCCAGCTGCTGCGGAGACACGGATACAGATCAACTTTAACATACAGATATAATTAACACACCTCCACATCATCATACCTGTCGCTTTCATCAGCGCTGCTCGTTCACGATTACTCATTTTATACGAACCGGTTGTTTTCATTAAGGACGATGACGCCACTTGCTACATAAACGCTACGAACAACACCACTGATACTACCGTTAATTAAAGTTAAAGTGAAAACAAAAAATATTTACAATTTAAAAAACTACCATTACTGTGGTTTTTTAAATTATAAATATTTTTAGTTTTCACTTTAACTTTGATTAGCAATGTTATACGTTTTTAAAAATGTCTATATAGGATTTATTACATTTTCATTTTCAAACTGAACAAGAATGCATTAGCAACTAGCTGAAATGAAGTGATATATTAATATTTTATTATATTATATAATTTATTATTATTATTATTGCATGTACTGTAGTAATACATTATTCAATAAGCCATTACAGTTTACATCAATGTTTACTTTATTTGAAGTAACTTAATTTAAAAGCGGTTTCAGTTAATAATAATAATTTTATAATTATGTTAATTATTTAAATACATTTTACGAAGATAAGTGGATGTCACTCGCTTATTTCAAAAAGCAACAACGTGATATAGCACAGTAGTAAAACAGATAACTCCAAAAATCATGTTTTTTTATTATGTTTTAATGTTTTTATTGCTGTATTTTTTGTTGTTGTTATTTTTATTTAATCAAAAGAACCCATTTGCATTTTAAGGTATGTTAGATTGAAAATTGTTATATTTTTACAAATGAACTCTTCATATTTTAAGATGATTGATAGATACTACTGAAGTATTTTTAGTATATTTAATATATTTTAATTTTAATCTAACTTTTAGTTATTTCTTATGAGCTTTCATTATTTTTAATAGTTTTTTTAAAAATGCTTTATTACTAATTTATTAAATTAGTTTTTCGATAGCACTATTTCTATTTTATTTTCTATTTTTAACTGACTAATTTTAGTCCTGCGGCCTTAAAAATTCTATTTCAGTTAACTATCTTATACTGATATTTAATTTAATTTGTATTTAAAACAACGACAGTTTTGCAGTCATGTAAGTTCTGCAGTATATTGATCGATCAAAAGGCTGTTTTAATTTAAAGTGGGACTTTCTTTCTTATTGATTGAGTTCTCACATTCATTTTCTCTCTAATGTAATTGAGATGCAGTAAACACACATTTCTCTGTACGACTCACTCACCAGACACATCTTCCCCGCGAGCAGCAGTTCGGTCTCGCTGTGCAGAGCTTTGACGTTACTGACCATCTCCATCACCACGTTACAGGTCAGACCCTACACACACACACACACACACACACACACACACACACACACACACACACACACACACACACACACACACACACACACAAACACAGAGAGAGAGAGAGAGAGAGAGAGATGATGCATTTCAAGAAGGAACCAAACCCGAGCCGGAGTTCTGTCAAAACCCGTCCGCTGACTCACCCCGCTGCTTTTGGAGTTTGCGTACACCAGATCCATGGCTTTAGAGCTGGCGTTGACCGCGTGAGCCAATTCCTGCTCGATGGTGTGATGAGACTGTGCCACTTCCCTGATACTGAACACACACACACACACACACACACACACACACAGACACACACACACACACACACACACACACACACACACACACACACACACAGAGACACACAGAGACACACACACACACACACACACACACACACACACACACACACACACACACACACACACAGAATCTATGAATGTGGAATACGTTGAAGGCTGCAAGTAACAACTGTATTTTTTCGCCCATCACCCGAT
>NW_025047827.1:972500-975000 GCF_018831695.1 Puntigrus tetrazona
AGCCAATCAGAAGAGAGGGAACACAGAACAGCCAATCAGAAGAGAGGGAACACAGAACAGCCAATCAGAACAGCAGCAGTTAGTTTTTTCAAAATAAAATATTTTGATGAACTGTTTGACATACTAATTATTTAATAAATGAAAAGGTTAGGAAAACTAAAATACAAATGTTTATGGTGCAAGAAACCTTGACTAACAATAACTAAAATAAAGAAAATAAATCTTAATTAAAACCTCTAGATATTCTGTTTTTGCTTGTAGAGCAGATTTCGTGATCATATATCAATACACTACAATAATAATTACTAAAATATTTATTATGATATTATAAAACATTGTCATATTTCAATGTAAAACAAAAACATTAAGAATGATTTTAAGTTTACGCAACTGTGAAATTGTAAACAAAACTAAATAAAAAATACAAAAAATAAAATAGCTCCTGGTTTTCAGTGCAGCAAATTACCCAAAATATTGTGATCATATAATTCAACTTATAGACTTTTATTTGAAATTATTATTGCTAAATAAAATATTGCTATTGTACAACTTGACTGTAAAAGGCATCAAGCTTTTATTTCACTGTGAAACATTTAAAGAAATTAGAGATTTGATAACTGCACAAATTCATTCCGTTTTATTCTGACTAATCATGCAAATATACATTAAAACGTACAGTATAATAGCTTTTACTGTTATATTTACATTTTCATTTTCGTTTTAGTATTTCCGTAATGTGCTTATTATATCATTTGTAATAAAGAAAAGGATTTATGAACACATCCACATGGTTACCTCAGAGTCCTCGCTACAGTCCTCGGTTACCGTGGAGCTGGAATGTTGCCGTGGTAACTTGGTCTCATACACCATAATACTCCATCTAGGAGGAACAACGGCGTTTGTGAAGAAGAGAAACAGAGTGCGACAGAGACTTCAAACACGCACTGACCTGTCCAGCATCTTAGTACTGGCTCTCTCCAGTTTCTCCAGGATCTGGGGTAACTGTGTGTCGTCGTCACACGCTGAGCCCCACCCCAAAACTCTGGCCAGGTCATTTCCTGTTCCCAGAGGAAGTACGCCGAGCTGGCACTGCAGAGTCAGTCAACACACACACACACACACACAGACACACACACACACACACACACAACACTCAACACTCTCGTGAACTCAAACAGTAGAGCTATAATAAAAACGGATCTGATTTCAGAGTTCATGAACTGAGAAAACTGAGTAAAACCCTAAATGCAACTTAAGCCGTTTCATATAAAAGCATTTTCTAAATGTTTACATTTTCATGCAAAAAATATCTATAAATAGACACGCCATGCGCTAAAGATCCACCACCAGAAGGCAGTATAATCCAACAAACTGTGTCTGAAACTCTATTGTGTCCTATATATTTATGCCATATTTGGGCCAGATGAAATGTTTTATTTTTTTCCCCAAAATCCATTTTGCATATTAATTTGCAAAATTCTGTTGTAATTTTGTTAATTGATTTTTTTAGTAGTAGTAGTAGAATTAATTTTTATTTAATGTCTACCAGCATCTAAGGCAATTTTAATGTCTAAAACAAAAACAAAAACAAAACAAGAATAATAAATACAATAAAAAAACAGCAAAGAAACAAAAATATAAACTTGTAATTATATCACACAAAAATATTATTAATAATAATAATAATAATTATTATTATTAAACAATTTTAATTTTCAATTATTTTTAATGTTTTTATTTGAATCAAATCAAAAACCTCAAAATATAATATTCATACACATTTGACGATTTTATAATTTTTACATTAATAGGGCTTAATAGAAATTTTAATTTGTGTGAAAGAGTTTTGTAAAAATGGGAGAAATCAAATGCAGGCTTAAAACATTAATTTAATTAATATTTTTAAATTAACAATTCCTTTTATTTTTGGCAAAAAGGTGCTGTGAAACCCCATTTTTGTAGTTTGACCGTTTGATTATAGATCTGTTTCTGTAATAACCTGTACCTGTTTGTGTAAAGTCAGTGCGTCTATCTCTGATAAAACCCATCCGACGCTGCCGTCTCCTCCACACACCAGAATACGAAACGTGTCGAACTTCTGAAACAAACGCAAGCTGCGACAAACACACACAGAAACAAACATGAGTCACAGAAAGACTGATCTCCGTTGCCCGAGCGGATGTTAATGATCCTGATTTGTGAGCCTGGGCGCTAAAGCAGCAGCACGGGTCTGTAGCAATAGCCAACAATACATCGTGTGGGTCACGATTAAAAAAAAAAAAAAAAAAAGTGTTACCCGAGATGCGGTCCTCCGTTCATCAGATCGAACACTTGCGCCGGATTCAACAGCTGCTTGAAGCGCCGAAGAAACTTCACGCCCTGATTATCTCCACTTTTACTGTTTACAAACACCAACAACGGACTCGTGCAGGTCGGAGGACACGTCGCCTTCCAGAACCCTACAAACAAACACACACACACACACACACACACACACACA
>NW_025047827.1:995000-1004836 GCF_018831695.1 Puntigrus tetrazona
CCTCACAGCGCCCCCGCGCGGACAGACCGAGCTCCGCCGCCGGGAGCGCCACCTACCGGACACGGGAGCTGCGACCAAACCGGTGACCCCCAAAATATCTCGAAGTGACTGAATGCCATCCCGGCTAGCAGGGAACGTTCAAGGACGTTTATTCTGAAAGTTATGAACAAATGTTCTTGATTTAACCAAACCTTGAGCCAACTTTTGGGTTAAAATGTTAATGTAACCCAACAGCCAGGGTTAGTCCATATTTGACCCAACAAACTAGTCTTTTTAGGAGTGTAGTAACACTATCAGAATGTTTGTTTACAATGATCTGTTTTTAAAACTTTAAACAGAGCTTTCTTTGACTTTTTCGCCTTTTTCAATGCTTTTACTTTTTGAGAACATTCCAAAGTAGCATTTCTTTATTGTTTGCAAACTATAAAATAGAACGTTTCCTTAAAACCAATAATAATAATAATAATAATAATAATAATAAAAGCCGCATTTGAATATTTACGAATAATGCTTTACTGAATCAATGGGAGCATTCGAACATTTATTTATACACCGGGATTGCAACGTATTTTAAAGAATTATACTAAAAGCGTTTGCGCATTCAAAAAGAGGTTTGTACCATTTTAAATAATTAAATGTTAGATAAAGCGTTGCAAATAAAAGCCGCTTTGTGTTCATGAAACTTCACCGGTGCATAGTTCGCTTCTCAGACCAACCGAAAATCATTGAAAGAATGCAAAGATAAAGCAAATCACACCTTTTTTCACTGAATGAAGTGTTATGGATTATAGACTCATATCCCAGCTGGAAAGCAACAGTTTGAAGTTAAAGCGTCTTAATGCCGGATTAGTTTCATCTTTTGTCATCCACAGATGCTATCCGCCGAACCGGAGTGAAGTGGATTGCTGCAATGTTTTCGACGGCACCCATTCGGTTGCTGAGACACCGCGCACAGCTACATTTACAGACAACCCTTTCAAATCACGCGCTGTGCTACGAATCAAAGAACCGACGTAAGCCCCTTTCATTCGGGGACGGAGTGTGCTTTATGCATTGTTTCGAATATCGCCGTCTGACATCGTCCGCATGCACAGATCCATCCGAGTCGGCCTCAGCTGTTTCTTCGGGAGATTTATGAACGTTTCAAGAAAAGGCCGCGGTCATTAAAAGCACGATAACGTCCCGGCAGCCTGCGGCGAAGGTGATGGAACGCTCTAGAATATAATAGCAAGAGTGTGCGTTTTCTGTGAATGTATTACCCTGATGCAATCGATAGGGCGACGATTGGCGAGTGTGTAACTGTAGACTTGATCCTGATGGGTTTAATGCAGCTCGTACGGGAGTAATGGAATTCCTCATAAAGACGATAAACACGGCGCGGCCGCGTGAAGAAGCGGAATCAGGGTCAGGAGCTGGGCGGTGCTGCGGAGAAGCGGCCGTGGCTTTGTTTGTGTTTGTGTGTCCAGTTTCACATCTGCGTTTCGCATCTTGCCAGGGCATGCTTCCTCAGTAACACACACTGGCCCTCGTTAGGATGCATAATAACACATTCTCTCCAAACAACGCGGCTTCGGTAACACGCTCGCTGATTCTTTCACGAATACAGTAACTCGCTCTTTTTGCGCGCTACCGCGTGACGGGGAGGAAAAGTGAGATGGGAATCGATCCTGAGCGATGTGTGCGTTTTTATCACACACCGTGTGTGATCTTTGTTACGTAAATACCTTTTTGTGTCCGCTGTTGTTCGGAAATTATACAGTCGAATCGCTTTGACTTAAGGGCTTTGCGCAATGGAGGAACGCTTAATAAACTGTACGGTTAACAGGGTTGATGCTACAGAATGCTACTGTAAAAATAGTGTTGATTCAGTTCGGTTAAATAACAGTTTTAACTGTTCAGAAGCCATCAGTTACCAAACAACTGCAAAAGCAGCTCTACAGAAGACGGCGTCATATTTTTATCTAAAGGATGCAGTTTCCAAAGCGAACTAATTCAGGAATCCCCCTCGATTTCTATTGTTTTAACGTCTTCGAGGAACAGGTGAAGACGCACCTATTTTGCAAGCACCGAACTAATCCACGAACACAAACGAGGACACTTCTGTTCCCAATCCTGCTTCACGTTTTCCCCATCTCGTTATATTACAGCCGTTTTCCAAACAGGATTAAATGTATAAAGGAATGAGTAGATTTTTATTTTACGGTTACACCTATTAGCTGCTTATTAGCATGCATATTACTAGAATATCAACCATTTATTAGTGCTAATTAAGCACATATTAATGCCTTATACATCACCTTATTCTGCATATTCAGAAGTAAACATAAAGCACTTTGCACGCTTTGTAGAGTGAAATACTACATCATTGCAATATTATTATTATTATAACAAAAATCAAAGGTAGATAAGCTTTTTTTCTTGTTTGTTGTTGGTTGAAATGCTCCAACAAAGAGTGAAATATTTTGAACGTGTCAACAAATGACTTATTTTAAGTCGTAACATTTAGTGCATAATGATCTGGGAAACGACGAGCGTCAGAACTGTACGAAATAAATAGCACGGCCACCGCGCTTCAATAAATTCAGTGTGCCGCTATAGCTGTCAAAATAAAAGATTAAAATAACAAATGCGCTGCTGCATTATGGGATACTCTTCACAGATCTGTGATAAGATATTCCAGGTATTGCCTGTCACATATTCTGTTGACTGGAAGAGAATCCTCTGTGTTTGTGTGTGTGTGAGATCTGACCTGGATCGGGTCGGAGGCCTGCCGTGTTCCCATGCTTCCCTGTATTATAAATCATCTCCAGAGACGCAGCAGCTCTCTCCTGTTACAGTCCTGACGGAGCCGCGCCTGCTCTCACACTGCTGTGTCACACACACAAAGGCAGAAGCTGTTTCTCTCCACTATATTATTACTCATGATATTCTGGCCTAATGAGGTCGCAGAGAATGGAGAGAGAAAAAAATCCCAAGTCCCAGCGGTCAAATACACACAAACACGCTCGCGCAGGTGCGGGTATATAAGTGCAGGTGGTCAGAACATTAGAGATTTTTTCACACACTTGAGTGAAGAAGAGTGAAGATGCTGCTTCACTGGAACATGGTGGGTGATTGATGTGTACATCTAAACTTATTGCTGTAATTGATAAAAATAGTCTTTTGAGAATAATATTTTATATTGTATTTGAATTTTTTCCATTATATAGGTTTATACCATATACATATACCTATATATACATATATATATATATATATATATATATATATATACCTATATATACATATATGTATATTAGTGCTGTATAATGGTTAATTGCGATTGATCATATCTAAAATAAGGTTTTGTTTATATATATATGTGTGCTGTGTACATTTATTATGCATATATAAATACACACGCATGCATGTATATATTTCAGAAAAATATGTTTATATATTAAATAATGTATAATATTTTATTTATAATATAAATAATATATGTAAACTGACATACATAAACTGTGCTTTTAGTTTGTAGGAGATTAATGCACATTAATCATTTGACAGCACTAATATATATATATATATATATATATATATATATATATATATATATATGTGTGTGTGTGTGTGTGTGTACATACATTACATATGTACTTGGAAATGGCTAGTGTTGCAAATTATCACAAAAAAACAACAATTACAGTTAACTTTATGTTTTGTCTACAGGACATGAGGAGTATCGTAAGGGGTGTTGGTGTGTTTGTCTTTTGGCCAGTGTGTTTTACTTCCTGAACTCCGTGCAACAGATTTGGGGTTATTGCCCACTGACAACGGGGCGCAGGGACAAACTGGACAAACGGGATATGCTGAGCCTGATTTGTCCTATTGTCAGATGATTCTGGAAGCTCGGTTCCACCCACAGCGGACCAAGTACCCTGGTTCTGCATCTGCTCCGCTTGCTCCGGAAACCAAGGCCAGAAAGGAGACAGAGCGATCGCGGGCTTGCTGCCAGGTACGTACTCACAGCATTCTCTCACACATACGCTGTTTATTATCGTCAAGAGTTTTACTAACTGCATCTTTTATTCACAGGAATTCCTGGTAGTCCAGGTCCAAGAGGCCTCACTGGGTTTCCTGGCCGTCCAGGATTCTGGGGCGTCCCGGCATCAAGGGTGAGACTCAGAACAAATCTTGTACGATGAATTTTACTTCAGTATGAATTTCAGTGCTTAGGAGCCTTGTTTGAATCTGAAGCTTTCCAGTATTACTTACAGTAGAGAAATGAATGGTTTTAGGTGCATTTCCAAAAAGCATCAAAAGCTTAAAGGATAGTTCACCCCAAAATTTTAATTGTGTTTCTTCTGTAAAACACAAGAAAAGATATTCTAGAGAATGTGGGTAACCAAACAGTTGCTGGTATCCAAAGTACTGAAAAAATAATATGGAGGTCAATGGCTGTCAGCAACTTCTTAAAAACATTCTTTAAAATATCTTATAAGAGGACAAAAAGAAACCCATAGAGGTTTAGAGTGAGTAAACGATGACAAATTTCTTTTTCTGCATCAAAGTAAGAGACAGTGTGTTGAAGAAGGTCTGGAACTGAAGAATACAGGAAGCATTGTCCAAAAGTATAGCTGGAGACCCCAGGACTTCTCAAATCTTAGTCTACACCCTAAATCTAAAATTCTAACTCAAACTCTTAACTCCTTCTAAAACTAAAACCTTTACCTGTTCCTAGACCTACATCCAGCATTCCAAACCTTTAACTAATCTTCTAACTACACACCCAAGACCAAAACCAACGTTCTAAACCTTCACCCAAACTTTTATCTACGCCCTAGACCTAGACCCAACATTCTAAAACTGAACATTACTTGAATCTATTAACCTACACTCAGCATTCTAAACATTGCAATTTTTGGATGCACTATACCTTTAAGTAGATCACAGAGACAGTAGGCTGGTTAGTTAACTCTGGTAATAATGTAATTTACCCTCCCACAGGTGAGAAAGGTGACATTGGAGATAAAGGGTGACGTTGGTTATCCTGGAGTTTCAGGGCCGAAGGAGACAGGGGATATAAAGGTCAGTGAATCTTCATTAATCAATTAGCTTTTATATACACACATGCCTATTAGTGACCATGTTATTATATATTTGCTTCTCAGGTGAGAAGGGAGACCGTGGTCTTGATGGTCCTTCGGGAGACCAGGGTCCAAAAGGAGAAGATGGCCAGTGCCCAGAAACCTGTGAGCCTTTACCAGGGCCAGCTGGTGAGCTGGTCTTCCGGTCCTGCAGGTGCAGGGGATTACCTGGGCTGAACGGAGACCCTGGTGCCAAAGGGATGAAGAGGCGATCCGGGTGTCGGGGGGATCCTGGCATTCAAGGTGTACCAGGGCAAAAAGGGTGACCAAGGTCCACAGGGCCTGTGCAATTGTAAGGATGGGGCTCCAGGAGCTCAGGGTCAAACAGGTGAAAAGGGTACAAAGGGAGACCAGGGTACAACAGGGACAACGGGTCAAACTGGACCCACAGGACCTAAAGGTGCTCAGGAGACATTGGAATGACTGGTATGCCCGGACCTTGTTCACCCACCGTGCAATCTGGTTTCTCTGCTGCTTTGCTCACCTCCTATCCTACACCAAGCCGCCCGGTGCCTTTCAAGCGAATCGTGCTTAATTTAAACCAGAACTACAACCCTGATAACGGCGTCTTCACTGCCCCGGTTAACGGAACCTACGTGTTTAGCTACCATCTGCAGGTGTCCACCCGTATGCTAAAGGTTGGACTCTTCCACAACTTCGAGGCCGTGGTGAGGACAACTACGCCAGTGGAAATGAACACCGCCTCTCAACAGGTGGTGATGAGTCTGAGCCAGGGTGACTGGGTGTGGGTGCAGGTGAAAGACACCACAACTAATGGCATGTTCACGGGCAGCGAGGCCAGCAGCACATTCAGCGGGTTTTTGTTGTACCCAGACAAATGTGATGACATGTTTGGGAAGAGATGTCCCTGATTTCTTTGACTGCAGTTCCTGAAGGTGATCTTCCCTGGGCAAAGTAATAAAGACCCACATGTATATCTTACCCTCTTACCCGACACCCTAAACCCCTAACCAACCCCTACATTCTAAACCACCACCTACAACCCAGAAAAGGGGCAGCCAATCAAGCCCGTTGAGGGCTACCATCCTGCAGATTTTAGCTCCAGCCATATTCAAAGACAACAGCTAATCAAGGTGCTCTGGATTACGCCAAAGTAGCAGACAAGTGTGTTGAAGCAGGTCTGGAACTGAAGAATGCAGGAAGGTAGCTTCTCCAAAAAAGCAGGGTTGAGACCCTGACTTAGACTCCTAAACTCTTAGCCTATACCTGAAATATACCATTATAACCCAAACTCTTAACTTACGCCCTTTTAAACTTAAACTTTCACAAGTTCACTAGAGCTATGCCCAGCATTCTAAACCTTCACCCAAACTTTTATCTACGGCTTGCCAAGACCTAAACCAACATTCTAAACCTAAACATTAAATGACTCTCTAGACCTGCACCCTAATCTTCTAACCTACACCCAGACTTTTATCTACACCCCTAGACCTACACCCAACATCCTAAATCTTCGCCAAACTTTTATCTATGTCCTAGACCCTATCTACATCCAACATTCTAAACCCAAACATTAATCGCCTAAACTTTTAGCTATGTAAAAGTCTTCGCCCAAACTTTTATCTATGTCCTAGACCTATCTACATCCAACATGCTAAACCCAAACATTAATTGACTCCCTATTGTACCATAATCTGTTAACTCTACACCCAAACTTTTATCTACACTCTCAGACCTACCTACAACCAACATTCTAATCTACATCAACCCCTAAACTGTTAACCTACACCCAAATTCTAAGTCTTAACCTCAAACATTTAATTACACTCCTAAACCTAACCTTTATGAACTCCCTGGACCTGCATCTCCAAATGTAATCTACACACCTAACATTTTAACTTTTACCCACACTCTCCAACTCTTAACCAAACCTCTAAAATGATCCATTTCTCAACCTCAACCCCAAAATATGAACCTGTATAGATTCTATAATATCCCAGATTACATGTAGATTCTATTTTAAGACACTTTATGTAGTTTGAATGTAGCAGCAAACCTTTGTCTGAAAGCAGAGCGTTTGGAATGAATTAGTTTCCAGGTGGATATGTGCGCGGTGTTTATTTACAGTGCATGTCCTGTAATCCTGATTAGCTGCATTATGACCCAACAATGCACAGTGAGGGGTGGATCAGGCGGGAGGTTGCTCCTTGACAGGCATGTTTTCAGCCGGATGTTTGTAAAGAATGAAAAAATGAGCAGGAACACACCAATCAGCTGTTTAATCATCCTTCCAGCTATTCAGTGGACACACACTGTGAATAAGAGTGAAAATGAGAATCTTAGAACAGGAAAACTGGGTGGGCCTGAGCATGTATGTGTGTGAAGCATCTGAGAGGTACAAGAAAGAGAGGTGTTATCTTACACACTTGAAGTGTTAAACACCTCATTGAGCGAGAAAGAGAGCCTATTTACTTCTCGGGCTTATATCTTTTGATCGTGGATTATTCAGCCACACAATAGCATGTCGGGAAACCTCTCTTATGGTGTTGCCTGTGTGGGTCCGGGGAAGAGGGGGGCCACCCAAAAAGACGTCCTGGGTGCTGTGAATTTTAACAGTGACCGTGTAACAATATGACACAGCACAACATGTTCGTGCTCATGTTCTGTGTATTGATTACCCCTATGTTTCCAATAAATTGTAAACTATTAATCCGACTCCTTGTTTTTGACTGTTTTTCCACTTTGACCAGTCAAACTAGTACCATCTGAACAAATCAGATCAGATAATGGCACAAGTTAACCCGATTAAAAGTGTCAATGACCGATGTAGCCATCTCCCATTTGGACATTTTTTGAATGCAACCGAAACTGCCCTGTTTATAGTGTCTAGTTGGGCAGCATCCTAAAATCCTAAAAGTGACTAATATTGAGTACTCAAGTGAGCAACTGAGTGTTGTTGTTATTAAAGTGCCCCTATTATAGGTAATGACGAGTTGATCATTTGGTTTTGGGAGTCCCCAACAACAGGTTGGTGTATAAAGGATCAAAAACACTTTCATTTTCTTATAATATGCTTCTATTTTTACCTTATTTGTTCAGCGACTTCAAACCCTCCTTTTTGATTGGTCGTTCATTTTTAAAGCCGCGCTTGTTAGCTTTCTTTAACGCTCATTTAGTGGTGAAGAATGAATTAGCATTTTTATTCAGACCAAAGTGAAAAGGCCAACAAGTGGTCAGCAATATGCTAATGTTTCATTTTGAAGTCAACACGTAAAGTTGGGACTCAATTGTAAAACGACTCGTTTAACTTTTATACACGGTGCAGATTTAACACTTAGCAGGATGTTTACAACTCACTTGGGCTGCGTTTACACACTGCATGAAAGATCATTTACAAAAATCCTTAATAGGGGTGCTTTAAATGAAATATTAACATTGAAAAATAAGGCCAAATTAAACATTAATGAAATCTATAGTAGCATATAAACAACACAATACTCAAATAAGCATTAAAACACATTTATTACTGTTAAAGGAACAACAAATGCTCCTCGATTATTTAAGGTGAACAGTTTAACTCTGGATTGCTGCCGTAAGGAGTTGCAAACTAAAATCGTGATGTTTGTACATGTTTTATGTAAGAGGGCTTTGAAACGACATTTCTGAAGTGAAGAGAATTATTAGTCTTTTGGTATAGAGATCATGTAAAGTTACACAAAGGGTTTTATTTAAAAGCATTTACAGAGCAAATGACAACAAGCTGCCTCTAATTTACTGAGGCGATACATCCATTTGTGGCAAATAAAATCAGTCCGTCCCTTACTGATTTACAATTTTAGCATCTTAAAAAGTCTAAGTTCGCATTTGGAATAATGATTGTTCTTATGCATCTTAATGCAAATATTTAGCAGACATGATCGGGTTCACTACAACATACAAAATTATATGCATAAACGCTGATTTGGCCGACTGTTTTTTCTCACCTGGCTTTTCTAGCATCACACAATCTCAATGTGCATGCAATAAATGCTCCCGAATCTTTACATGCATAAAACACTCATGGAGAAGGGCCCTCAGGCTCAGCGGAGATTCGTCATCGTCGCCGATGATTCCTTTCAGATAGGAGCGTTTGAACTCCTCGAACACCAGGTCAGTCGTGTCTTCACTATACGCACAAAGAGACCAACAGGAAACTCAATCAATGCCGATAGAATGGCAGATGTGAAGATGAAGAGGAACAGGTAAATCAGAGAAAACAGGAACAAAGGTGTTTTATGTCAGTGACACACACCCCTGTTCTGATGTCAGAATACAGTTTCTATTGAGCGCCAACAACAGAAAAAAAAAAAGCGCTCTAAACTGGGGCTCTACACAAGAGAGCTGATCGCATTTAGATGGGACACCGATATCAGAGATTCTCCAGCTCTCCAGCTTTTCCTTCCCAGAGCCAGCGTGGATCGTTTATCGTCTCAAGAGTGAGCGAAGTTGTTGCTGATTAAAGACAGGAAGTGAACGCCACATATTGTGGAGCGAACATGCGGAATCAGAGACACGAGGACTCTTATATGGAGGGTATTATATAGCAGCACATATATGAAATCCCACTGAATATACACCCGGATAATGGACAATCACAAAGACAATTATAACTGTGGCTTACCTTCTTTTGGACGAGAAGGACAGGGAGAAAAAAAAGAGCAGATAACATTGAGTTATATCTGATAAAGTCAGAGACGCAGTTATTTC
>NW_025047828.1:0-21059 GCF_018831695.1 Puntigrus tetrazona
GTTTATAAATGGGCAGCCACTTTGTAAACAATGCCCAGAGATATCTGAAGCTGGAATCTAGAGGTAAAATACTGTATACTGGTCAGCATCATAGGAAATCAAACTGTTTTCGATATATATATATATATATATATATACATATATATATATATATATATATATATATATATATATACATATATATATATATATATATATACATATATATATATATATATATATATATATATATATATATATATATATGCGTATAAATGAAAATGAAGGCAAATAGCGTTGACATCAAATGTCCATCATGTGACAACAAGAGCGCGATTTATACGTTGTCTGCCTAAACCAACTCCTCAGTAATGCTGTTTAACCATAGCTGCGAAATATATACGTTTATACTTCTCCGAGAGAAGTTTTCTTCTATTTCGACAGCAGCTCTGTTAAAATTACCTCACGCACCTATGGCGCCTCTTTCGCATAAACCTTCATGCGATCTCAGATGTGTTGCGCGTTTGGGAGAATGGGTAAAGGTCGTCCCTCTGGGAGAATGACACCTGTTAGAATCCAAAATGGCTGTTCCTTTTAGTTCCGGCAGCGTGATTCAGGCGGATGACTAACTGCCGCTAGTGTTTCTAGGAAACTCGTAGACAGAACAGATACTGAATATCCCCGTCGTTTCAAATGCTAATGATCACTCTTCAGGGCTACTCAGCATCTGAAAAGACTTGGGTTGTAGGAGGATGCACATAGGCGTGCGCCATGAATGATGCTTACATTAAAGTCACGCGCCTAACGTTTCTGACCTGTATTTATTCAGCGGACATCATTCCCTGTCTCTTTGTTAAAGCAGCTTGGCGAAGTACTGGCAGAGATGCGCACGATATCAGTGTCAAAACTATTGACTGTGTTGCGATCTATTAAAACGATCCACCAAGAGAGGCGTTCGTGCTATTGCCAGGACCAGCTGAAATAACTGAACAAGTGTTTGTTTTATTGTTTGCTGCACATCCACTGGCATTAAAAACAAACACACCCTTAGAGCTGGGCCAGAAAATGCTTGTCAATCCTTTATTAATCACGAAGCGAAACACCCTTTGGGCTTCTAAATTCAAGTGAACTCTGTTGTTTAGCTTCATCCCATTGACAGACGTGCAAGCATTTATAAAGTGGTAAATACTTTGTGTATTTTTACGGCACAGTTTAGAAAGTAAAGCCAAAGAGTCATCGCCATATTGTTGTTATAAACATTTTTAAGTCAGTAAAAGTCTCAAGATAACATGATATCTAACCTCTTCTTTCATTAAAAGTATTCATTAGTTTTTAAAAGACAGCTTTCTGACCCCAAATATTTGAAGGATCGTGTACATAGTCATTCATATATCGTCAGCTCCATCAAACATATTATTCAGACGTGACTAACGTCACAAACAATCAAGTCCTGGCTTCTGCTCCGCCTGATTACCCTTTCAAATCCTGTTTTGACCACGTCTGCAAATGCGGCTGTAAAACAAGCAAATCTCTATCTGAAAACCTGAAAAGCTCTGCCAAGGCTGAGAAAGGCAAACTCCTGTAGCACTTGTGCTGATATCCACTCCACTGGAATTAACACCAACTCTCCTTTGTCACGAGACAAAAAGCAGCTAAAAAACACGCAGGTATTGCTTTCCATAGAAACAGACAAACTCTCTGGCATGGCTACAAAGAGATATCTGAGTGTGATCTTCAGGAAACCTCAGGTGAATCTTGAAAAACTCTGTGAGCGTAGACTTTCCCTAAAAATTCTCACACTGCTCTGTGGAACAGACCACCTCAGACCACAGCACTCAGCTGCAGCACGTTTTCACCTCGTCTCCACACAAAGCCTCTGGGGACTTCACACTGGGAGAAAACCCGGTGTCCATTCACGCACCATTCCACACATTCTCTCTCTAAGCTAAGCAGAATTTGTATGTATGGTTTTCTATGTCAAGCATTTTTAGGAAGCACTCGCTATTCGGACATTATAAACAAGGCAGGGTGCACAAAATCATTCACAGTTGATTCGTAAGATTTGATGTTCTTTACATCTCAATAGGCTCAGTAGGATTGTTTGTCAGAAATTAGTGTAATTAAAAAGCCGTTATTATAAATAAAATCAATCCAAATGAAACCACTTACTAAAAGTCAATATAAGATCTAAATACAAACATAAGAGTTGCTCAATATTAATCATTATTGTGAACCTACACTCAATTTTCATTAAAACATGAATTTTTTTTTTTTTAAATGAACAGGCTTTCTGGTTACAACCGGGTCCGTTCTTACATCATGGTCCACATTTGAAGCAAATATATGGTTAAGGAGGAGGAGGGTGAAACACCAGGCAGACTCACACACTCCCTCCAGATGGCCAACCAATCACAACAGGCTAGACGGCTCAGAAAGGGTATAAAAACAAGTTAGCCTTTCAGCCGCTTGCGAGGCCTGTGCTCTTGAAACTCTGCGACAGCTAACCGCTCTCTACTACAAGTTAGAATCAGCAGTCAACCACAGACACACAACAAGCAAGATGAAGGTACCACTGGCAAATCTGCTGTGCATCACAATCTTGGCAGAGCTCCGGGACGAGTTTCCCGCTGGAAAGGAGAGGAGCTGCCTCTGGAAAAGAGAAGAGAGTTCAGTATGCAGCGTGGGATGATGTTAATGTGCTAGCACATGGGTTGCTGCAGCTAGGTCAGAGTCTTAAAGAGCATGTGGACAAGACCAAAGGCCAGGTGAGAACATCACCACCATCAAGATGAAGGTCTTCAACGTCACCATATCAGAGCTGAGCAAGCTGACACAGCAGCTTCAAAGAAGACAGCGAGGCGTTGAAAGCCAAAAGCCCCAAAGTCTGGAGGAACGTGAGAACCTGGTCTAAACGTGTCCATCGATCTGCGGGGGAGAAGACAGAAGAGCTGCTCGCCGAGACAGGAAGAAGGATCACGAGAGGATGAATAAGCTGGAAGAAAAAGTAGACGGCTTGATGCAAGGAGAGAAGGTTTGGAAGCTGCCAGCAGCAACTACAGCGATGCCCGAACCATTCAGGTAAGAGTAAAACCTCATTGTATATGAAAGAACACTGTCACAGGATTTTCACCGTAGGCTAACAACATATCTGTCTGACATGCACTGTAATGTTTAGTTATGCGTTTGCATATATTCGTCAAAATCATATTCTAAATACTTTAATTAACTAATCAAGATTTACTTAGATAGGTTTATGTGTTTTTTCCAATAGAAGAAGGGCACGCGAGCCACTCACGTGGGCGTGAACGCCGCTTCATAGCATGAACTCAGAGCCGTGTAGTACGTGCAAAGATAGCAGCTGTTCAGACAAAGAAAGTGACATAGCCTGCTGACCTCCAGGAAAGTTTGAAGTGTGTTGACATTGGCCCCTTGATAGACGTTTCAGAAAGAAGCCTTAAGCGTTTCGTGCGCACGCGGACGCAGCGGTTTGGTTTTTCGTTGTCTGCAACTTTGCGAGTTCGTGTTACTGTTACATAACGACGTAGATTAAAAAAAAAGCGCCGTGTGAAAGACCGGTTATACTGGAAAATAAAAACTTAATTGTCAACAACACCACGATTATCGTTGCGGTTCGCCGAGGTTTGGAAAAGGCCACGTTTTTAAGTGCGGATAAAGATTGACCGCAAATTATTTGTGATTTCAGTGGATGCTGGAGGCGCAAAATAAGCGCATCGATGAACTAGTCGAGCGCATCAAGCAACAGCAAGAAAAACTGGATAAACAAAATGTTCGCATTCGGACCCTCCAAAACCAGGTGAGAAAATACTCTATGAAATATAATGTAACTATGGATTAGTGTGGTAATAATACATTAAGTCTGCGACTGCAAACACCGATAATGTTCATGTAGATTCACATGAAGAAGCGAGCGGTCTTCTCTGAAAAAGGAGGAGGATGATGTTCACCTGAACGCGAGCTCCTCTGAACAGCGAGATTCACCTGTTGGTGAGTCAGTTCATCATTCTGTTATATTATATATATATATATATATATATATATATATATATATATATATATATATATATATATATATATATATATTATATATAATGTGTTGAAAATGTGTTTAGATTTGAGAAAAAATTAAAAGTACAAAGACACAGAATGCTGGCTAGTCGTTTCTATTCACATAATCAATCTGCCTTATTACAGTCTCAGATAACAACATCACGCGCACAAATATATAAACTTTTGTACTTTGCCAAAAACATGCTGAGACTTGTGCAGCTTGTTTTGCTCCTTGTTATGTGCTGCGTAACGTTGATAAACATGTCCAGTTAGAAGAAGTATCATGAAAACATGTGGGAGATGTCTTATGGAAATAAGACCTTAACTTTTCAAACGTTTAACTATAAGGTGTTTACAAGTATTTTAATACTGAGGATTGGAAATTGAAACTCCATTTCAAAGCAGTGACTACCTCTAAGTAGGTGAAAGGTGAACCTAGCAGAAACACATGGGCCAGAACAGTCATCCAAAGCAACACAATAAAGCCTCTCATGGCGAGTTCTGACATCAGAGGGATCAAAGAATGCTTAAAAAAACAGTTTCACTGGATGCCTTCCAATTGTGTGAGAGTTCATCAGTCTTGGACCGTGTTAACTCAGGGTCACAAGCATGCAGAGATTTGTTTCAAATCTGGCCAAGAGCAAAGGGGGAGGCTTATTTTTTCACATATAGTATATCCTGTACCTTAGATTAGATTTCCTGGCTCTAATCCAGTGAAAACCATGTACAGAGTGCATATTTTTGGACCATGAACTTTATACAGATTTTCTCTGTCGCGTGGAGATCGCTCAAAAAATGCGTCATTTCTCTCAGAAACGTGCAACCTTTACCTAGATCTGTCAGAGCCAGACTACCCCCTACCCTACTCATCCACAAAGACCACCACTTTTATTGTAGTCAATGAGTGTGCCAGACTAAGAACCACTTCACTTAAACCATATGCTTTGAGTCTTTTAAATCTGCTGCATTATTTGTAAGTGTATGTGTGCATATACATACATACATACATACACACATACATACATACATATATATATATATATATATATATATATATATATATATATGTATATATATACATACATACACAAGCACACACATATTTAAATGTTAATTTTTATATTTTATTGTCCGTTTATGTAGGGCATCCAATTTTTAATAGGATAGATAGTGCCAATTATTTATTTTGTTTTTGGCATCTGACTCTCATCTCACATAGTCCCTTGAGGGCCTGTGCAGTTGCTCCTCAAATAGCAGCAGCCTCGGCATTCCCGGATCACTCGCTGCCCATGCATTGTGATGTCAGCAGAGGGTGCTGTGCACGTGAAGCAGGCGTGGAGAGTTAGACTGGAGGGGGCAGGGGAAGGAATGCTTGTAGCTCTACTGAGGAAGTCTCTGCTTGGGAACTAGGGGAAAGGTCATGTTTACACCCTCAATTGTTTCAGCCGGGTCAGAATTCACATGTGAAACTGCCTTTTGTTTGGCAGATGTTTGCCGCGCTTGTCTGAGAAATATATGTCAGTGTGTGTAGCATTACACCGAATGCTCTTTTGGACCAGTGTGACATTTGTTTAATAACAACACATCAGATGACTTGGACTATTGCCCCGGGTGTTCAAAACAAACTCCATGTTGGCATTTGGGTTCTTGGGTGGCACGTTCAAGGTTCTGCGTTTGAGATAAGGTTTAGTTCACTATTAAACAATGTGTTAAACTTTTACCCTAGGCGTGTGAGCGATTTCCATTTTAGTGCCAACTTTAAAGTGTTTGTATACAAACTTGGGTGAAGGTCATTTGCAGACGTGTGAACATTTTTGTGGTGTTTTGGTGTCTTTCAGCTATGGCTTCTGACTGTCATGAGTTGTTCCTGAGGGTGAGACCACAAGCGGGCTGTACACCATCCAGCCAAATGACTCAGAGTCCTTTGAGGTCTTCTCTGAAATGACACACCGGTAAGTGGCACAAACTTTCTGCCATTTTATCTCTCCATTTATCTCACATGTCCTCTTAAAAGAGCATCTTATCTTTGTTCATAACCCACACTGGAATTTGCCTTCCCATCCCCCAAAAAGTCACTCAGGACAGCTGTTAATCCTCTTGTTTTGTGCGTGTATCCACAGAAGGAGGATGGACTGTCATCCAGAGACGCCAAGATGGATCTGTAGACTTCGATCAACTTTGGCAGGCATACCAGACTGGCTTTGGGAGCCTAAATGGTAAGAATCCAATGTGAACTGATTTCGTTTTGCATGTGACCAACAATCTGCCAGTACACTTTGATTAAGGTGTAGAGATTTACCCACTAATAAGGGTTGTAGAGTGGCAGATTAAGGATAAGGGATCAGATCAATCCTGGCTAGAGAGGAAACATTTTCAAATCCTGAATCCCTAATACCCTTAAATGATTTAATTGCAGAGTGACTAAATCTCTTGACCTATTCCTAGACCAGAGTACACAGAGTCTCTTAAATGTCCCTCTTAAATGCTGCTTTCAGGTGAGTTCTGGCTTGGCCTGGAGAAGATCCATTCTGTGTCCAAGGGCGGCAACTACATCCTCAAGGTGCAGTTCTCCGACTGGCGGGATGAAGTTCAAACCATCAACTACCCTTTCCACCTGAACGGCGAGGAGAGCAACTATTCCTTGCGCATTCTTGGGGGTCCCGCCGGGAACCTGGAAAGCTCTCTGTCCACCGAAACATCTGGAGTGCCCTTCTCCACCCGCGACAAAGACAACGACCAGAAGAATGACCTCAACTGTGCCAAACAGCTATCAGGTAACATCATGATGCCATGGGCTATAAAAGAGATTTTTTTTTTCATATGGGTGATTCTGTGGTTCTAATTGGTTTGTAAATTTGACTTTCCAGGTGGTTGGTGGTTTAGCAATTGCGGTCGCTCAAACCTGAACGGCAAGTATTTTGTTACTCCTGCACCAAAGCAAAGGCACCAGAGAAAGCAAGGAGTCTTCTGGAAGACCTGGCGTGGCCGCTACTACCCGCTGAAAACCACCACCATGATGATTGCACCCGCCGAGATCGAGAACAAGTCATAGAGGACCTTTGCTGAGATCTTAACCAATGATATTAGTGGAGAAACCACCATTCGTAACCTGCCAAAATAACGTGTCGGTGCTGAAAAGGTCTAAAGCTCTTTTAGGAGTGTCTTTGTTAGAACAGACAAAGTCTGAATCATGAATGTGGTGGACACTCAAATCCCAGTCTGCACAAAAATAGGCTCTTTTATTTAGAACTAAATGTGCCTGAGCTCTGCAAGCAGCAGCATGTTTTATATGGTGCAGGCCACTGTAAGGATCTGCTACATGTTTAGACAAATCTGGCACGGTGACGTCAAAAGACCTTATGGTTAAGCGCCATCGCAAGCACTTTCCGAAGCTAAAAAAGCTTGGGGAAGAAATGAACCTTGCCACTAAAATATGGACCAAATAAGCTATGTAAGCTTGAGCCAGTACTTTTGAGAATGCTTATTGTAAAGGCACTGTTTATCTTAAGGCATTATTCACAGACATGCATTAGTAGATCTGCAGAAGTTCATTGACTGTCAATTCATTTCAGATTCATCTAAATGTGGAAGTTTTTTTTTCTGGTACGCACATGCTGTTTTCCAAAGGCTTAAACGATCTGAGACTACTTGTGTATTTTCCTGTTTTGAAATCAAACGAGGAGTTCCTGTGGAGATTTATTTTCTCAGTCACATTGACTGCCTTTATATGTCTGTAGCTGTCACTTATATGTAAATAACAGAAATATACACTTTCTTTGTAGCGTTACAGCTGTATCCCTGCCAACTTTAAAAGGTCATGTTCTGATTTCCATATTATTTAAATGTTGTACAAAAAAAATCATTATGTATTTCTTTATCTTTTTGCTTATAATTTATGTTTTCCAAAAAGTAAAGCGTTTTGCTATTGTTTTTATAAAAGATGTTTGGTCTTGAAGTGACCAATAAAGATTTTATTTAAAAAAAATGTCAAGTGTCAGTGAAGTTCTTGCATTAAACACAAACACAATGCAAAGGAAATGACCTTGTTTAGATCAGTATGGAGTGTCAAGCAGACATTTGCAGCTCTTTTCAGACCTGAGGGTTTAGTGCATCTACATGCCTGAGAGACGGCAGGTGATGCTGGAATGTCCTGACGGTGCTCGAGCTTGCTCAGTGCCCTAGAGACAAGAAACATGATAACTAATACAATCGAGCAGATGGCTGCAAATACACGTATCAGTCATGCATACAGCGGACCTGCTGTTACTTTTTAATATTAACAGTGAAAAGTTTTTTAGTTTGAATTAAAGTAAAATGGCTCTGTCCTTGAATGTTCCCGTAGGAGTGGTGCCATATGGTCTTAACCACACGTGAACCTTACTTAACGGAAATCAGCTTATTCTTCTGACTTGACTTTAAGTACAGTTGTATTGGCTTCCGAAAGTGTCACACTCAATGTTTCACACCTGAGAGAAGTTCTTAACTTGCCAAATCGTCACTAATGTGCTTTCAGTTACTTACTTCCAGATGAGTTTAGTGTATTTAACAGTCAAACGCTTTTACGGTTTAAGAGAAGAACACCTGTCTAATCAGACTTGTGTGCAGATAAAGAGAAGCAAACTGAAATTTGCTCAGGGTCCACACGTGAAATCCTGCTTTATAATAATGGCGGATGCTTTTGGTCTGACTTAAAGGCAACAAGATAGTACACTTTATTTGGACAAAGGCTCAAATGTCAAGTGGTTCTGACATTATGAAACAAGCTCACTGCATGTAGTTCCTTCATGTATAGCAAAGTTATTAAGTACAGTACAGTCAACTGAAAACTAGGCCACTGCACAAACATAAAGACATGTTTCATTATATAACAGCCATTATGGTTCTTAAAGCTTCATTCAACATTGAGTCATTCTTCCTATTAATGTATTGTTGCTATATTAAAAACCACTGGAGCAGAATATTACAAAAAAAAAAAGAAACAACCATAAAAAATATTATTCAGTTATAGGACACCTTTAATTATCGTTAATCCTGATGACCACTAACCCTTTGCTGTTTTGTATTTCACTGAAAGCCATTGTACAATGGGCTACCAACATCCGATTTAGAAGCATTTGGGGTTAAATAATACAAACATTTTGCCATACGGCTTGCTTTCTTTTGTGGAACACAAAACACATTTTGAGAAATGGCTGAGGGGTTTTAACCAATGCCATGGACGTCCACGGTAACCAAACCTGTTTGGTTCTAAACATTCTTCAAAATACTTATTTTTCGTTCCACAGAAGTGTAAGAAAGTCTACATGCTACACGTGTGGTATAATGTTTGCGTTTATATCGTCTGTATGACAGGTTGAGCTTCTACCTGCCTTAACAGGAGTCGTGAAGATAAATCATTGGGGAGCTTCAGAAGGCGAGCGTCGTGACAACACGGAATGCAGCATTTCATTAACAAGAAGACATTCGTTTAGACGAACTCACTGCAGACCTGTTTGAGAAGAGACGCAAGCGAGGCGTTAAAAGTACAAATCTGTACACGTGACGGCAAAGTGAAGCTGTAAAAACAAATTGCAACCTCAAGCAGCAAAAACTGGACCGAACTGGAGAAGCCGGAGAGATCTTGTCAAGCAGCGCCACCTGGTGGAAGCGAAGAACGCAACATCGTAATATTGACAGGAGTTTGCGGTAAAATATATTTAATATATTGATAACACGTATAATTTTTAGCCTTAGAACCATTTTACAAGCCCTCTATTACAAGGTAACCCCTGCTCTCTTTGGACACCTTTCACAGAGGCGTTGTTAAACAGAAAAGTGAAGAAGTGAAATATTAAATTATTCACATATGTAATATTGTTTATCAAATAAAATATGAACTTTATAGGTACTTTATAATAGCTTACCTAGTAAGGGGTATTTTCTCGCACTCATTACCAGATGATGGCAGAATTTCACAGGTACTTTTAGACGAGTCCCCTCTTACTCAAATCCAAAGATTATGCTATACCACTAGAAAAAAAGTCCCTTCTCCAGTGTCCCAGTATGCACTAATCCAGAAATACTCAGCTGACTCAGCACTGCTTGATCATTTGACTGTCTGGAGAGTTGATTACGGATCCAGGATTGAGAAATTTGGTTTTGGTTTCAGAGATTGCAAATGTTCCTCTTGCACAGGACTGAAATCAGCGTGCTTGCTTGGTTTCGTTTTCAGAGAACAAAAGCTTGTAAATTGAATGAATCATGACGACAGTAATGTTGTTCAACATCTTTTATTCTGAACCCAGTCTTTACTACATCCATTTAACCATCTTATTCTAAAAGAGAAGTAAAAAACACAAAACAAGTGTAAAGCATATACAGAAATCAATTTAAGTGATTTTTCTGAGCAGACGTAAAATTTCCAACGTCTAGTACAAAGGGTCATTTGGAATGAGAACAAATACTGTGGAAAAAAAGTAGTGAATCCAGTTCCTAATTTGGAATGTTCAAGGCTCACAATGTTATACTTCAATTTCCTTTCACAATACTATAATCCAAAGAAAACAAGACAAGCTCCAGTTGTTCTGGCTAGGCGGACTGTAAAGTATTTGATGAGAATATGGAACACAAACACAAAGATGAACTCTTTAAAACACATTACAGATTGCCTGTGCGACAGTAAAGTGTATTATTATAAAAAAACCACATTCATTTCCTCTAATCAAGTGAGGAAGTATAATATTTATCAAAAGAAATTACAAAAAAGCTGCTGAAATGATAGATGAACCCTTCCTTTTTGTGCATGTCAAGAATGTGCTCTCAACCTTCCAGCCTAAAAACACAGTAACAATATCACTGGGGGGAAAAAAAAGCTCTTGAATTAACACAAATGCACCACATAACTGCAGTAACTCCTCATTACTCTAACTTTGTATCTTTCAACTGTAACAGCAAATATTCACCTTCACATGCTCAACTGACAAGAAAAAGTGATTTTAAACCCCTGAGCATGTTCAAATATTCAAACAATGAATCAGGCTCACAAAACGCTCATTCTCGTATATACTTAATATCAAATTTCTTCACAACAGCTTGATTAAAACAGGAAAAAAAAAAAAATTGGGATTATGTGAATAACTTTACAATAACCCCCGTCACACTTATTTAACATCTAAGAAGAGATCAGCATTTTCACCGAAAATTAAAAACAAAACGATAATAAAAACTACATTAAACTAAACAACTAAAGCAAATACTAAATATTATTATAGTGGTTGTGCAATTACATGACTGTCACTTTAACCATATAAAAATACAAGTATCATCAATACACATAACACTTAACTGATATGTTCTGTAGGGCTCTCGCTTCAAATGAATAAAACAAATGTTTATAAAAAGAAGACGTTTACATTTAAAAACATGAGTGATATGTTTCACGTTGGTCACTTTCACCACTATCCGACAGATGGCACGCTTACTGTGGTGCAATGGAATGTTTTGGGTCTTTTGTTTACAAGGAAGTATTAACTTCCCTTTAGCTTCTTTTTGAGACCTGCGATTGGTTGATTCAGTAATCTTGCCCGTCATCCTGATAACCCTGGTAGCCCTCGTCCTGGTAATCCGTGTAGCCGGTGTCAGCTTCTCCGCTTGCGCCGGGTGCACCTTTGGGGCAGTATTTGGCGTCATAGATCTGACGGCCAAGCCCGAAATTCTGCCCGCTCTGGTTGGCGCCTTGAGCGTAGCCCATTTGCAGAGACATTGTAGAGTTGTCACACTTGTCAGTGCCTAACTTCTGGTCATAGATGGCACGACGGGTTCCTGGAGCGGTCATACCAGACTACACCAAACAGAGGAGAATTATTCAATATTACTCATACCACCAAATATTAATTTCAGCTTTATTTCAATTAGATAAAACTTAGTGTTTAATTAAATGATAAATGAAAACACTGATACAAATGAGATCGGAAGAAAAAGTGCAATATAATAGTGTATTTTTTATTTTTATTTTTTTAAATACTCTATTTAGCTTTGAATTTCCATTACTTCAGAATCAAATTTTAGCAATGTTAATACTTCAGCTTAAATAAGTGTATTTTGGTTTAGTTCAGTAATGGTTCAAATAATTTTTTTTTTTGTATGCCAGTCTAATAGTCTGTTTTAAAAAGTTTTTTCTCACTTATTAGCTTTAGTACTTCAAACATGTTTAAACAATGTTTTTCCCATATATATATATATATATATATATTTATTTATTTATTTTTTGAGCACAACTTGGTTTTAGTTTCAGTTACCAATAACCCCACTAATCAGAATGAGTAAGCCGTATCACAGGAGGAGGGTGGTACTTACTTGGCTAGCCCCCTTGTTAGTGCCCATCTGCAGACTGATGGTTGAATGGTCCATTGGTGGCAAAATGTGTGACTTGGGATCATACAGGTGTCTTCTGGTGCCATAGGCATTCATTCCAGCTTGACTTGCACATTTATTCGTTCCCATCTATTAAAAGACATGCAAGTGAGCTACAAACACTTCAGGTTGAACCAAATCAGTTCTGCATTACAAATTGGAAATAACCGTGACCCATATTCAGAGAGTTTAAAATAATTACAGATACTCGGTCAAAGTTTTCTTAGACCTGTAATCCAATGACACATTGTCCGGCTTTCATTTTCTCCTCGTCAAACGCCCTCTCCTGTCTTTCTGCATACTTCACTCCAATGTCTACATTTGAGTGGATGCCCTTGGTTTTAGCCTGTAAACACAGAGAGAATCTATAATTACAGACTGAAATGTCACAGTTAGGCTGTCCTCCTTTGAAATTACACGATTCAAAAGGAGCTTACCATGCCAGCAAGAGCCAGGAGGGTAGTCTGAACCTGTGTCATGTTTCCATTCTCAAAGAGATCATTGGCTTCAAAAATATCATGAGGCTTGAGTCCGTAGGTGGTGATCGCTTTAATGAAGTTGGTCAGGTTCTCCAACTGCAACAGAATGAAACAGACAAAGCATAACCTTCTAGACAATCTTATCAGCAGTTTATGTGAACACAAACAACCGTGCAAAAAAAAAAAAAAAAAAAAAAAAAAAAAAAGAAAGAAAAAGAAAAGTTCAATGCCTCTAGCTTTTCTAAAACGCTCAAAAATAAACATTTAAGAGAAGTGGAAACGGTCGGCTTACCTGATGCCAGTTTTGCGATGATTGGTTGATCTTTTCACAGACCCAGGCTGAAGTTTGTTTACCAGCCTTTAAGCAAACAAATCAAGACCTCAAGGTTACGCAAGGTCATGTTGTGAAATTACCTTTAAGAAAAAGACAATGGGGGCATCACTGAAACACAAACTTACTCGCAGAGAATGACGCCGTTTTTAACCCTTTCTGAAAGTCATCTCCAATTGAGCGCCCGGTGATGCCCTCAATCCAAATCCGTAACTCTTCCTCCTTCTGGGGTCATATTTCTGTGCAATCTTGTGAAACAATAAAGACGGCACTGATTAATAAAAATCACACTGCAGTCAGACAATACAGCTCCATGCTCATCACTTCAAGAAACACACAAGATCTGCTCGATCGTTTCTTCAATGCCCCACGATACATAAAGAAGACACATAAGTGAGTGATATAAATTACATTTACGACTTGAAATATAGTCAAACAGCCAAATAAGGAAATCAAAGGCCTATCTGAGGCTATAAATCTGTCCGTCTAGTTAACGTCAATACTGCTAACTGATACTAGAGTGCTAAAATCACAACCACTATCAGGAAGAGGAATGTGAGCCAACAGCAGCTTTATTGTGAGCGCAAGCCGTGTGTTTTTCAGGCCAGATCACAATGACATGTTTGAGCACTGGAGGCAACGCCCCAAGAGTTCTTAGAACTTTCTTTGCCGTTTCCGCGACTTCTGTTGCGTTTTGCTAGCTTTGCCTTGACAGCTAGTTGCGTCAAATGAGACACAGCAATATGCGTTACATGAAGCACGAATGATATTAAATCTTGTATCGCAACACGTGTGTTACATGTTAACACTACGGGAAGTTTAAGAAACATTTGTTGATACAATGTTGTTGTTTTTTTGTTTTTTTAACTTTCACCAGAACTAGAAGAAACCATTTCTATTGCATAAGAGCCAAACACGGCAAACCACGACCGTTTTAAAACTAGTTTGTTAATTATTCCACGTACCTTGCTTTTGACTTCCGCTGAAAAGCCGTAGGCTGGACCTCTGTTGAACTGCGAAGACATTGTGTCAGCTACAAGAGCAGCCAAAGTTGCAAAATAGATGGTCGGGAACCGAAAGAAAGGCGTCGGATAAAGTTTGATAGTTTTGTCTGCTTTACTAATTTAGCCTAAGTAGATCCAGAACTTCCTTCTGTTACCTCGACACCAATGAGGAGGCGCGCTCGCTGCAGACTCCCCCCTTTTTCCTTCTTGGCCCTGATTGATATCAAAAACTCCATATATGGCACTAAAGTACCAAATTCCTTTACAATGGGAGTATCCCTGTGTCCATCCTGGTATTCCAGACTCGCGGTAGCTGAGGAATGAGTCACCTCTGGGAATAAGGCAGGCTACTGAATGATGTCACTAGCATTCATAAAATATTTCTCTGAAATGCTGAGGAAGCAACGCAGGACTGGAATACAGGGCTTGGCCATTCAGATGTCAATGAGTTTATCTTCATCAGAGTTTTGCGTTACACCACTTGCTCGCCAGTGAACCCTTTTGAGTCCAAACAGCTGATAAAAACATCACAGTAAGCCACAAGTCTTATCAATCCTTCAGTAAATGTTCTGCGAAGTGACAACTGTTTGTAAAAAGGCCATTCCCCGTTGCAATCTCACATCCAAATGTACCCGATATATTTGTTTAGGACTTTACTGGACAGGTTCTTGCTAAGTTGTGCTTGAT
The DNA here is from genome assembly GCF_018831695.1 of Puntigrus tetrazona. Taxonomy (NCBI): domain Eukaryota; kingdom Metazoa; phylum Chordata; class Actinopteri; order Cypriniformes; family Cyprinidae; genus Puntigrus; species Puntigrus tetrazona. The sequence goes on from NW_025047828.1 coordinate 14,940, forward strand.
CTGTGCATATTTCTCTCCCGATTCAAAGGAACTTTTCCAAAACAGAAAGCAAAATTAGGATTGGTGAAAGTGGCTAGTTAAAAACATCTATAAACACGTAGCTTTGGATTTCACAAGACTGTATTTTAACGGATTACTTATGGATTACCGTGACGCTTCATTGATGTGATGTAATGCTGAATTACAAATTTACATTAGAAACTCATCCACATTTTAACGTGTTAACGATTCTTTAAAATGTTGACTGTTCGTGCAAGACAGATAAAACTAATGATCATCTTTGGTATGAAACTTGGTGTAAGGAGCTATTCAAACAACGCATTTTTACAATGTTACTTCAAGTGCAAGATGCTGCAAAATGCTCAAGCAAACAGTTTTTACAGTAAAAATGTGTTCTGCTAAATGAGGTCCAGTGTTGTTTTGAAGCACACTGATTTAAGAAAAAACAACAACATCTAAACATTCCTCAAATTTCGGTAGGGTGCAGCAGAAGAAGGTCAACCATTCAGGTTAGGAATGACATGAGTAAACAACATAATTTTCATTCTGGGTGAACTTTCCCTTTAAGACTAGGTTAAGTATGCACGTACACTACAACCATTTTTGGTTAGCTTCAGTTAAAGGGGGTTTCCACGACACACCATGCTAGCAACCTGACTGCAACACTTAGACACAAATAGCATAAGTAACAACACTACAAAAAAAAAAAAAAAAACCCACACACACACAATATACATATATATATTTTTCCTCTCATGAACAAAGCATTTTTAGGACAAGTAACCTTAACGGAAGAAAGGGTACCATGATGCAAAGAGTTTATCATTTTATTTTTTCGAACAAACAAGTGATGTTAAACACTGAACAAATATACTGATCAAAAATGATCAAAGAAGTCTCTCCTCTAGTTTTAAATTGCAAATTATATTTGCAATACCCTAACCAAGTGTTGAGCTCTTAGATGGCCTTTGCTTCAAAAACAATGCATATCCCTGGAATATCTGACATGGTTTTAAGAAAAACATATGCTGTACTTTTGAAACCAAGTGAAGCTAGCGGAAGCCTTTCCAAACTTTTTACATCAAAGGCACATTGGTAGGACGAAGGTAGCAGAGCACACAGTGTTTGCAAGTCGGCAGCAAATTGGTTTCACCCCCTTCACAAGACGTTTGTCTTCAAAACAATGGCAAGGCATTTAAAATAATTTTGAATGAAGAAAAAAAAAAAAAACACGATCAATGTCAAAACTGAAAACACTGAATGAATAATAGGACCACAACCTATAAATCTAGGTCTAGAGATGCCTGCGAACAGCAACACAAATGATTGGGTCTTTCATTCAAAATGCTTTGTTTCCTCCCAAATTAATTACATTCATAAAAAAGAAAAAAAAGAAAGAAAAACTTTAGAAAGGTTTTACATGGATTGCAAGAACTATGTACAGACAAGCAGGATAACGCGCATATTTATTGACACATTTATAGCACAATGCGTCCATATGAGAAATAAAAAGACCATATGGCAGATGCCAAGAAGTGTTTCCTTCTGTACCACCTAAACAAAAGTCTAAATGCCATACATTCACTAAGGCTCTTCAAATAAGAAAGTCATTGTTGAATGGTTTCAGTAAGGCAAACAATATCTAAAAGGAATGGTAACAAGTATATTTCCAGCATATTAACATTTTCCTGCTTTCCTGTCCTCACAGTATGAAGATGAAAAGTAGCACCCTCTGTGGCCATTCACCGCGTTTTCTTCTAGCACACGAATACTTTCTCTTTTTCGACATATTTATCCGTATTTTTCTTTTTACAATTATCTAGGCAAACAGATTTGTTTAAAATATCGTTTTATTTAACACATCTAAAATAGATTGCTTTTCTCTCATATGAAAATCACGTATATTGAAATCGAGAAAGAAATGTTAAGCGAGAAATGGCGAAATGGAATGTCGGTATCTACTGCAATTAGCACACATAAGTGAGAGCCGCTGTGGGGGAAAAAAAAATGTATTTATATATATATATATGCCTCAAGTACATCATAAACAAGGGGACAAATGTGTGATCCGAACAGAAAAGCCTCAAACATATCTGCACATCTTAGTGGATAACCTTCTGCTATGAGAAAAAAAAAAAATGGAAAACAAAAAATGGTCAAATAAATAGATGCATACATGATAAGAAACTTTTATAATTTATTCTTTGTCACATAAAGCTTTTTTGTAACTGCCAAAAAATGTTCTCGACTTGCTTTTAAACATATCTGTACTGCTCAATGCTTGCTCAGACCCTCCTATTCACACGTTGTGCAAGAACTGGCCCAGTGAAATCCCTGCGAGCCATTATATACAACCCTTGTTTGCAAATTCTTGTTGGTAGCAGCACATTACAAACAGGACGCCACTTCAGCTCCTTCTTGTGGAAAACCAAACTCGGAACAACCGCCGTTGGTTCGTTCTTTACACCTGTAAGATGAACCTATTACAGAGTGACGAGGAGAGTCGCTCTGATCTCCTTCGACTCACAGTGGGAACATTGAAAACTCTTCCAAGCCCTGTTCTCTCAGTCTAGGCAAACATATGGCAGGATGTTCAATTTAGTTTCATCGCCGTGAGGATCCAACGATATACACTCTGTCCAATCGAACCAGGCTCCCTTGGTGTCAAAACAACCGTTCACGCCCGGCCAGTGTTCGTTGTGTATTCTGAGAAGGTCCTCGTTCGTTACCTCCCGGGTCACCCCGGGTAGTTCTGTCGGGGAGCTGCTCGCTACTAACGCATGCGTTTTCCGGGACTCTTTGACGTCGTGTTCTTCTCGCTTAAAATATTTAGTCATGAAAATGTGCGCCCCGTGGCTCTGTGCTCCAGAGGATGTGAGAACGTTGCTCTGAAGGTTAAGGTACGATTGAATGATTTCGTTTCTGGGCAGATCTTCCCAGTTCGTCTGTTGAAAGGGGTTGGGAACCGACGTAGGGGTCTTTTGCGGCGGCATCTCAGTCCTCGCCGAAGGCTCTGCGATTGGCGGGCCTTGGCACTCTATGTCGTGGTGGGATTCTTTCGGAGTGAGGGGCTTAATCTGTCCGGTCACCGGGTCGTAGGTCAACCTACGATCTTTTAACCGCACTGGTTTGGTCATGTCCTCCGAGGACTGCCCCTGAAGATTTACTGTGTAGTCTCTGGGTCTGTATTTCTTCCGCTTTTTGCCTTCCGAGTTGGAGGTGGCTCCCTCCCTCTCGCCCCTTGGTCTCCGCTCCTCCAAGCTGTGTGTGGCGAGCGGGGAGTCGGAGAGCGGCTCCAGTGTTGCAGTGCTGTTTGGGGGCTGGGAGAGTCTATCCGTCGATCTGTGCAAGTGCATCGAGCCTTCCAGCCCCACAGATGACGGGCCGTCGCTGATGCACGCCTGGGCCGGCGACGTTAAAGGCTGCAGCGTGGGCAAAGGAGAGGGCACTTGGGCTGAATTCTGAGCCGGGCTCGAGAGAGTCCCTTTTGGTGCATATGTCGAAGACCTCTTGGCCATCGTCTCGTGCGTTACGCTGCGCGGACTCGAGGAGTAGCGGGGGCTTTTGGGCTGATGCTGCCCGCCTCCATCCATTCTCGCATGCTGCTGTAACACTGATGTTTTGAGTAAGGAGGAAGTGCTAGGTAGTTTGGTAAGCCCCGGAGAGCTCGGATGAGGCTTCACAGCGTTGACAGGAATTTTGTTGTGCCTGTCATTCTCAAGATGTTCCATGCGGATTCTGTCAGATGGTACGTCATCATCTTTATCCAGGAGTGGCTCAGGGCTCCCCCTAATTCCATTGGATGGTGGGGAAGAGGAATACATTGGCTCGTAAAGGGTCTTTGTCATTTTGGCCGGCAGATGTGGACTATCCCTTTGCTCCCCCCGCCGTTTTCGGCCGCTGGATTTTTCAGACTTTGGCGAGTATGTGTTATGGATGTCATTTCTAGTTTTGAGCTCGGGAGCGACCTTGCTTGGAGGGGGCACCGCTGGAGGAGTGTCTGTCCGGCAGGGGTGAGCACCGCCATTGGCAGAACCCGGGACATTTGGCGCTCCTCTCGCCGGGGGGTCACTTTGGCCGGGCTCGATCAGCTTCTGCCAGTTCCGCAGGAGTTTCTTGGCACGTTTGGCAAGGTCCTCATCCTTTGTTTTCTTTCTCACATCATTAATCAGCTTTCCCAAGCGGGTTTCCTGCATTGAAACGAAAACACCAGAGAAAAGTTTAAAATTTGCTCATTACAAGTCTTTAAAAAAAAAAAAAAAAATTCTTCAGTCAAATTAATGATGAGTAATGATGGACAAGATATTATCTGACTGATAAGTCTGACATTTCCGGTCCTAACGCTCTCAGATCCCAAGAGTAAACAAAAACAGTCTCTTTTATACTACAACAACCATTATTCTAACCTTTGTCTCCGTAACAAAATCTTTGTTAGCCAGACAATGATTTGTCTTTTCTGAATCATTAAAAATGTTATCTGGGAAACAATGAGCCCAGAAATAAGTGTACAAATTTTTGTTTAAAAGACTTGAAAAATAGTAGCGACTTGGACCCAGAAAGAGTTTTTGACACGTTCTATGTTAAGCAGACAGATATTATATTATTCATGATGTGTATGTCTTAACAAACCTCAAGTGCTTCTTTGGTGATAGGGTATTTCTCCAAATTGGTGATAACATCAAGAACTGCAACCATGTTACAGATCTGTTCAGGAAGACAAGACAATTTAACATACATGCCAAATACAATGAAATGTTGAGTAAGATAAGTCCTGAGGAATGCTGGAATCGTGTTTTAAAGGCGGAAGTGTTCAAACTTACGATTGTAATACACTAAATAACATTCAATAGAAAGTTTCTCTAATCTGCTGTCGGGAGATGTCAATGCTAGTTGCAAGTGAGTCTGCCTCCAGATTGTGACAGACTTCACAAAATCAGTTTATGATTAGTGCAGCCTCCAGTTTTTTGGTTTCAGACTATAATTCATAGACTATGATTGACATTTTAAAAAGATTTTGGAAGACACTTTAATAAGTTATCTTGCGATGATGTGTGAATTTCTGCATTAAAGATTCTGCATTTTCCTCCAATGTGACCCATGAACATAAAAAAAAAAAATCAGTTTTAGGCCTCATTTATGTGTGGAAATAAATCTGAATTGTTAGGTAAATATGAATTAGACACTTGCATCTACCATGTAAGTGGGCAGATCGGACATTCAATTTCAACTCCAGTGAAGGTTTTTTCGAGGTCGCTACGCAGTGGCTTTCCAGCAAAATCGGGCTCCTTTTAAGGGGCGGTCACAATGCATTTTCATTCCATTGTCATCACACACACGTCAATGTGCCAGACCGGAAACGTAAGCTTGTGCAAAAAGTTTCGCTGCGTTCTAACGTTCACGCTTGCTGAACTCTGACCTGCGAAATTCACATCACGTGAAACCGTGTGACCAACAGCAGATTGATTCGTCACAGCAAGGCCTCATAACTGAATTAAAAGAAAACATAAAGTACTATACCCAAATTATTATTTAATGACCAGCAAACATGATACCTAGGGGTTTAAAATCCGCAGCAATTTTGGAAAGTTAAAGTCGACTTTATAAAATATTTATTCAAATATTGCAAATATTGGTGCTCTAATATAAATCATTTTAAAAACACTGACACTTGGTACACAACCAAAATTATGTTTCTACACTTGTCAAACATAATTTTAAAACAGAAGTATTAAAAGTAAACAGTAGTGTATTTGTTTATTAATTACAATATGGTGTCACATCCCATCTTTCATTTACAGCAAGTGCGGAAAAAGTCAGTGGAATCAGAAACTGTTCATAAACACTTCAATCAGCAGACAACAGGTCCATTTACTCCAGGGCAGCAGTCTGATTCTCCTGATCTTAACCTACCAACTTAACCCCAAGAGACTAGCCACAGTGGAAATAAAAAAACAACAATAGCGTATAGATAACCATAGCTAAACTACACTCAAGAGAATAACATACAAATAAAATAGGAAATGCATTTATTCCGAGCGCAAACATTTTAACCGACCAGTGTTTACTTACCATAAAATCTCCAGTGAGGGCAAACTCACTAAAACCCTAAAGTTGGGAATA
>NW_025047829.1:0-2156 GCF_018831695.1 Puntigrus tetrazona
AAATAGTTTTTTATTCCTTTTAAATGCATTCAGTAATCACATTTCACAAATAAAGGCTACGTCCTTCCATTCTTAGCACTAGAGGCTGGAGTCTTGCCTCGTTCTTATAGGAAATTATTTACAATTTTTCACAGGTAAATTTTGTATATGTTGATTTTTATTATTATTAGTAGTAGTAGTAGTAGTAAGCACTGCTTTACTCTTTTTGCTAATATAATTTGAATAATTTTAATTATTATTTATTTCTTTGTATGTAAAGATATGAGGGAATAAAGCTGAATTTGTCATTCATTACTTTCTTATTCAGTCTGTAAAATTAATTGATGCTAGTATCCTATGAAACACTTGTGTAAATATTCATTCAGATTTCAAAGATAAAAGGCGTACTGTATATACATTTTTTTTTGTTTTTTATTTTTTTGGTTACTAACTGTTTGATCAGGATTTATGTTGTTATGACTGTATGGTGGGCTTCAGTACAGAAAAATGCTTGTTAGCAATTGAGAAAAACTGTAAAATAATGACCTGAAAAGAGTGATTCATTCGTCAGTAAGACTACAGTGGTCATGCTGAATCTATGTCACATTTACGCTGTGGATGCAATTGCGTTGATAACGAAAGGTGACTACAAAATGAATTTTTAACTGAATTCTACACTCTTGAGAATGGTTCCTTAAAGGTTCTTTACGTTCCAACAATTCTATGTGGAACCATGTTATCCTGAAAACCCTTTGCTATGCTAAAATGGTTCTTTGTGTTATAAAAAAAAAAAACACACATTTTTATAACTTTTGTTCTCTTAACAGTGTGAATGGCTCACATACTATTTCTGCCTTCATAAATGTAACTATTTTATCTTAACAAAAAAAAAAGTTTGCCCAAAGGTGAAAATTCTGTCATGATTTACTCACCCTATTCCGAACCTGTGTGACTTTTATTTGTTGAACTCAGAAGAAGATATTTTGAAGAATGGTTACCAAACAGTTGGTTCTTCTTTTGTGCTCAGTAGAAGAAATAAACCTATGTAGGTTGATGATGACAGGATTGCCTTTTTTTGGATGAACTTAGACACACACTGTAACTCTAAACTGTATTTCCATCATAGTTCTATTATACCCCACAATTCCAGTCTCTTTTGATGGATTTATTCATGGTTAGTGTTGGTTATCATTTATAAATGCGTTCAGATAATGAGTCGTTTTTGGCTATAAGTGCCTAAATGACATGGCTTTAAACAACAATAACTTTTAAACAAGTTGAGAAAACTGGTGAAACTGTTTTTTGTTTTTTTTTCTTGCAGTCAATTTAAATAAAATAAAATTAAACTTGTTAAACAGAACCACAGCTAGCATGTTGCATGCAAAAAGGAAGTGTTTTACAGCATATGGGAAATTTTTAATAGAGAAAGAGAAGTTGTATATAGATGAGATAAAACCTCACCGAGATATTGCTGAGATGTTGTGCAATAAGTGCAGTGGATGTCAGTGTCATTTTATGTCAATACGCAGTGTTCCACCTCAGACAGTCTATCACTGACTAAATATTTTTATAAGCAATCTTTATGCATCACAGTCCTGAAAATTAAAACAGATACAAAGAAGCGGAATCCTTGCCACCTGAAGATGGAGTATTTGTTTTCTCAGACTAATAGGATACAGTTAAGAAGCCATTAGCTTCTGTTTATCTGTCTAGAGCAAAGCTTACACTGGAAAATCCTGTTTTCAAAGTTTTGTCTACTAGTTTAGGCAAAGCAGTCAAACAAAGCTGCCTGTTTTGTTTGACCTACTGACACAACATCTTCTAAAAGCTATTTCCAGTGAAAGCGGAATTATTTTCCCCAGATCATGGATGTAAATTGGATTGGAGTTAGGGGGTTTCCAGCTGTTGATGCTAGTCAACATTAGGAAGAATGAGTGACGCGACAAACGGCTAAACGGTGTTGTCTTTTCAATCAAGAATGATGTAGCTGTTTCCCAGCGTGATGGCCCTATTTCATCCTCACCGTTAGCCCACTAACAAAAATGAAGAATCATACAAACATATGCGAGTTTTAGGGCGAATGCACTATTTTTAACACCAGGGGGTGACATAAGCTTAAACGATAAGGACGTTGACCATAACTTCATCTCTCTCTCTCTCTTTTTTTTTTTTTTTTT
>NW_025047830.1:0-5835 GCF_018831695.1 Puntigrus tetrazona
ATATCAGTCTCAGCCAAAACCTGTGAGAAAACAAGCCTTATTGTGTTTACTGGTCTTGTAATGTTAGCATAATCTAAGTTCCTTTTTTTCACAGAGGATGTTCAAATGTCTGTCAGCCTTACCCACAACATCTGAGCTTACTCGTTTTTTTCTTTCTTTCTTAATTTTTCTACTTTTGAGCTTCAGTTTGAAACCTTGGTCTGGTAAATCTGCTTTCATTTCTCTGTAGATTCAAAACTGTCACGATTAGTGGGTTCCTGACGGTGCACTTGTGAGCCAGAGTAGCTTGCATTGTTCATGTGTTTGCTTTTGACACGACTTAAACTTTCCATTTTTGAAGGCTTTGCTAAACCTATGCCATAAGTTTATGAATCGCCGGTAAAGCTTGAGCGGTTATGATCAGCCGTTATTTGCACATCATTTACAGCTCCTATTAACGTGAACCCACAAATCTAATTTATACAAAGCAGATGTATAACTGTTTATAGGAAGACAACAGGAAGAATGATTAGTGGGGGTGTGAATTTCCAGGTTGCATGACTACTGCAATGAAAGAGGAACTTTCAGGCTCTTTCTGCAAAAAGAAACGGCAGCTTGGCCATTTCTTGTCCACCGTGATACAGACATAGGTGTTACAGCTTCACCTACACCGTACGGTAAGGTTATTTCCATTATGAACGATTCATTTGAGTTACAAATGCTTGTTTCAGTGTTTTAAAATGTTTCAGCGTACTAAAAATATATCGCTTGCACTTGTGAAATACATATATGTGAAAGTTTTCATCATAGATGCATTCAAATGTTTTTTTCTATCTTTTCCAGACCATGGATGTGAATAGCACGTCTGCTCCACTTAGTCATTCTACAGCGGTTTACTTGACTGACAGCAGCTCCTCAGTTGGACTTGCTGTCGGTTTGACTATGTTCTTTGTGGCTGTGCTGCTGGCGGGGATAGCGGCGTTTTTCTGGTTTCGGCACCGAAAATCAGTGGATATTGAGTTATCTAACAAACTTAAGAGCCAAGATAAGAGCCACGATGAGCATTCCAGGGAATCCCCGTACAGCGGATACGCCGGAGGAGTTCAGCCCGCGCCCCAGAGCCCAATCTACGAGAACTTTCAAAGCGGACAGTCCAATCTCCACGAGTTTCAGAGGAGCGCTGTACAGAGCCAGGACATAGACAGGTAAAGCACAGTGTTAGCCGCTACTTTAATGCGGACCACCAGAAGGCCGCGAATGGTCTTTACAGTAGAAATGGAATTTCCAGCAAAGTTTTGTTTGCTATCTGTTTTGCAAGCTCACAGTGACACACTGAATGTGTGGCAATAACAGTCAGAGAGAGTTGCGTGAAAGGAGTTTTTGTTTAGCAGTAATATATGTCGGGTTAAATATTGGTGCGAATTTTGTCCTTTTTAACAGGATTTGATTGAGTTTCCAAGAACTGAATTTCACTTTTGCCCCCATTTAGAGACCATCAAGCATACCTGCAGTGCGATCCACATGATGCAATCTACAGCAATGATCCTGCCCTCTTCCATCCAGATCAGGCTGAAATCTCTGAGGATGTTTACATCATGCCAGACGCTTGAAAGTCTGAAATGTTTTGCTGTCCAGCGTTAATGCCCAACATGTTCAGTAGAATCATTCGTACTGGCGTGACGCGAAATAATAAGTCTTTATTTTCGAAGGGTGAAATCAGGGGCGATTCAAATGCCCTCACAAACATTACATGAGCCAGTGTAGCTTATTGACTGAACACACTGTGAGACAGCAAAACATAATCATGACCTCATTGATCACAGTTTAACAGGTGTTTCTGCCGATCGCAAATAATCCCCGCTGAAAAGACTAGTTTAGACCAGAGTGAACTCTCCATGCTGTACAGACTAGTTTGTACTGGTTTGGTGGACCAATTGTTGAGATGCTGATATTTTTACAAGAACATTAGCATAATAATAAATAATGATTTCTGTAGCATCACGTGACACAGGGGTATTGTTAATTTTATTTTAAAATATATTTAAATTGAAAAACATTACTTAAAAAATTCATTATGTTTTATAATATCGCCGTTTTATTCAAATAAATGCAGGCTTGGTGAACATACAGACTTTTAAAGATCTTTCCGATCCCAAACTTTTGAACAGTAATTTATGCGCGGTCAATATCGTCACACGCCTCTTATTTCATAACGATTACGCTCATGTTTTCACATGCAAAGCTTGTTCTTCGAGCTTTCTTATTAATTAGAGTGTGGTAATAATTATCCACCTTGACTGCGTCTTATGATCTTTTTGTCACTTTGACTCACTTAAAACATCTACTGAAAGATCTCCTCTCTCAGCGATTAGTTACAAATTAGCTGAGAGTGTCTTTTCCACTTCCACAACTAAATGAAACCAGAGGAACATTAGACATTAGGCGCTTTGATATGGCACCGTGAAATCGGCAGAAATGTCTGAGTCAAAGGCATGCAATTCAATCTTTGTTTGTCTAGGTGTTAATCATACACATCTCTCCGAAAATGTGTAAAACGTGGTTTAACAGCTGCAGGTCTCAGATGAGATCATCGACAAATTACAAATGCTTTCATTATATAGTCAGTTGAAGGCCATTTACCAGAATTGAAACATTACATTGACCCAGTCCTATTAACCTACTTTGGATGGCACTACTGCCTTCACAAAGGCTTAAAAGCAGGGCTTAAACGTGAGTGCTATATCTTACTGTGCGCATGCATTTTATTTTTGCAAACCTAAACCGTTGGTTTGTAAATTCTGCTTGTCGACTTTTTCAGCTTGTCAGCTAGATAAGATCATTTCATTTGTTGACATAGACAAGTGAGAATGACTGGGCCTGGTACACTCTCAGAAAAAAATGCCTTTGTATCTTATTTACCTCTAACCGGTACATATTAGTGCCTTGAAGGTACATATTAGTAGTTTAAAAGTACATATTAGTAAAAGCATGTAGTATATATATATATATATACTGTATATATCTATATAACTACATACTGTATTAGTACCTTTTTTTCTGAGAGTGTAACTTTAGAAAGAACAGCCTTGAAAGCACAAACTAATCATTAATGTAATGTATGTCATCATTTTCCAGTAAAAGTTGTCATGAATTATGACTTGTCTTGGAGTTTTCTGTGTAAGCTATTATTGAAAAATGTCTTTGTAAAAAATATGAATAATGAATAATAATTAAAACATTAAAATTCAATGAAAACACATCGTACAAAATACATTTAAAATATAATTAAACATATATTTTAAAATAAAAATAAGAAATTTGACATTTATTTAAGTGGGAAAAAAGGCACAATGTCCACAGGCCTATATTGGTGGTGATAAATTAATAGTAAGTAATATTAAATAGTAAAAAAGTATTATTAAAATTTACACTGACAAAAATATTAATTGAATTTAGTAGTTTTATTTTGCAACAAATTATTTTAGCAAAATTTTCATTGTATTCTTTGTAAATGTTAGATACAAAACTGCAAATCCATCTTCAAAGTCTTTCAATAAAACTTATTTCGCTAAATAAATAAATATATTTCTTTGAAAGTTAGTCAGCTTAATCTTAGCCATAACTTTCTTCCAATGTATATATTAATAATCACACACAACATAGATACCCTACCAAAATAGTTTGTTTAGTGAAATTCTTTTAAGTGTTTGTTTAAATCTTTTTTAATCACATTTAATCTTATCTGTGTTAGCAGGCTATTGACCTAGATATACTGTATTGTGTTTCCTTACTGTAATCCCGCTATACCCTCGTATGTAAGACCCAGAGAGAAAATGCTTGTTTATATCACTACATTGTTACAACAAACATGATTCGTAACATTTAAACCTATTTAAAGTTTTATATGAGTCGTTAGTTCATCTTTGAATGAAATGATACCAGAAGTACAAAAAATGGTTTATTGCTTTATGCTTCTTTGAGTGATGATAGCAGTTATTACTCTTATCGTTACCAATTGAATTATTACATTATGTCAAAACAGTACATTGTATAAAGCATGTGAAAAATATTAACAGTCAGCAAAATCCTGCAGGGTCACTAGACAACAAGTATGTATGGACTACAGTGATGCCGGTGACAGTATTATATAAATACCGAGCCACAAATGAACTCCTGTCTCTGCTGTGGTTGCTTCAGAGGACATTCACTCTCTGGTCAAGGCCAGTGACACCTATGTGTGTTTTCAAGGCTACAGTTGTTAGATCTGGCCTATCTTTATAGACAGGATAAATATGGATATTGATTAACACGGATAAATAGCTTTTATGTCATTTATGGCATGACCTCGCCTTGAAATATTATCTAGGACTAAGCGGTTATTGGAAAATATTATGGTAAAAGACCGTAATTTATAAGTTTTCACTTACGTATGTAAAACGTAAGTGTGAGTTCATTTTATAGCTCATTGTTATATGAGTCATACGCAGATGATTCATTCTAAAGGCCTGTTTTCCATATTTCCATAGCATTTAAACATGGATTTTAAAGCTTTTTAACAACATCCGGAGTTCTTACAACAGCTTAACCTCAGCTCAACATAAAATACCGTGTGTGAGGATTTTCGTCTTAAACTCAAAGACGTTGGGTTGAAATGCGATTCAGCCATTAATCGAATATAAAAGCAATATACTTTATTAACATTCTTTCAAAAATACAAAAGGTTTCTTGATTCATTCGCGACACGGCGACAAACGAGTACAAAAACATCTCAAATAAATTACAATAAATAACTTGATAGTCCAGTAAGTCAATCACATGGAAATACAGTACACATTTAACGTTTCAGTGTTACGCAAAAAAGCAGGCATCCGGTTTCTTTAAGTAGCCAAACTATTTTATAAACCGAAGGAATGCAACCAGACGAGCGTGAGAACATTCGCGTTTTATCAGCCAGATATTCTGCCTCCTTCTCATCTTCTCTTTGGAGAGCATAACGCGCAGCGGAGAGCCAGAGCCCGTGCCTTTCACGCACAGTGGCATTTACTAACTATCAAATCGTTGAAAGGCGTGAGCTTCAGCTTTCCACGGCTGTCGTAGTGCATGAGAACCATTGGCTCATACGCAGCTGGTACGCAGCAAGGCCCGGGCGTCATTCCCTTGGACAAGAGATGCAGACGAGACTTCACCTGCGTATGCATACTGGCAGGTTTATAATTATGCGGGCAGGAGCCATCGCAGTAGTGCATAGTGTAACCCGAGGGAGCAATAACCCAGTCCGACCAGCCGATGTCTTTGAAGGAAACATTTAATGACTTTCGCCTGCAGTGACCTTCATCCTCGACGCTTTCCTCTCTGGTAGACAGGGCTCTCTTGTTTCTTCTCCTCACCGCTTGATCGAGTTGTAAAACAAGCTGAGGCGTGGATTGTGTGCTCACTTCTTGTTTTTTAAGGAGGCAAATTTCAACAACTAAAAGCTCAGCACTGGCGTCCTTAAGCCACTTCCTGACCGCAACTGTCAAATCCAGCGTTACATCCCGAGAGCTCAAGTCCCCCGAGTGAATTAAAGCGTCTGTATGGAAACCGGGAGGTTTACGCATTCTAACCACGACGTCTTTTGAGAGCCACGGCTGGCCCGGTGCGATTTTGTCCGCGTGTGGTCTCTTAATTTGCAGCTTTGCGTGTTTAAGGTTTACTCCAGTTTTAATGCGTGAGCTTTTGTAGAAAGCAGCTCGGAACCACTGCTGCCGGGAATCCACGGAAGAATTCAGGAGCTGAACTGTTGAAAAAATAGTAACAAAAATGTTAGACATTGTAAACCAGACAAGTAACATACATAATATTATTACAAAATAATAA
>NW_025047831.1:0-4702 GCF_018831695.1 Puntigrus tetrazona
TATGACAAGTTCATCTGCAAAAACAGATAACTCTGAAATTGTTTTTTCAAAAAAAAAATTTGAAATTGTGTATTCCTAATAATCCCTATCACACATAGGCAAATGTTTTTTTAATAAGATGAAAAATAACAAAAAAAGAGCTAACACAATAAAACAAAATAACAGAATAAAAAAACATGATTTTTATTTTTAAATTAGGAGTTTTTTGAAATTTTTGAAAATACTTTACAAAATTATCTAAGGAAAAAACATGAAAATGAATCTGAATCTGAATGCCTCTGAATCTATCTATCTATCTATCTATCTATCTATCTATCTATCTATCTATCTATCTATCTATCTATCTATCTATCTGTTTATCTGTCTATCTCTCTATCTAGCCACATGTGAGCATTTTTATTAATTTATTTTTCTATGTATCAGTCTATGCGTCTTTTTATCTAACAATGAAATTAGACAATGCAACCTAAATACATATGTATAGATATTTTACTTATTTGTTTTTTACAAACAGCTTGAGTCCAAAGAATATGACCAAAAGTTAAATATATAACTTCACAATGTCATTATACTTTACATAACAACTGTATTTATAGCTAACCTGCTGTGGGGAAAAGCACAGTAGAGGCTCTTCTTGCAGGCTGAGGCTCCTGTTCCTCACTGGAATTGCCCTTAAGCAAGTATCCCATTCTCCGATACTGACGGTACATCCTGACCAGGTCCTGATGAGAAGCTCTTCCGCCAGGCCCGGGAGGCGCATCCATCCCGAGGTACTCCAGGATAATGCTCTTCAGAGCCTCAAGCTGCAGGCCCTTGAACGTTTCCTCACGCTCCCGTTGAGCCGTAGACTCTCGCAGACAAGAGCTAAAAATAACAACCCCAACAGAAAGGAGAAAGCACTGTGCTACTGAGTTCGGCATGGCAAGTTCGTTTTGTTTGTGCTGTCTTTGTGTTGGTCAGTGGAATGAATGACATTCCAGACATGCTTTCATTTATACAGGTACAGGCCACGCCCCACCAGAGACGGTGGCTCATCTACACCCACACTGAAACTTCACGTACAAGTAACCATCCCCTGTGCAATGACATCATGTCAATATGACTTTTAGAATAATACTGTCACCCCAAACTGAAATTTGTCTTGGACTTGGGACTTTGGAGCCGTACACACACACACACACACACACACGCACGCAGAATGCATTTGTTCGGCATCAGTCTTATTTACTATAACGTTTTCAAACAAAACTGGAATATATATAGATAAATATAGATATACAGGTCAAGAAAGATTAGCATTTAAATTCCGTCATACTACATTTCCGCAGAGTGCCTCGCACCAAGACCCATGCTTTGCGTGCATAACAGCAAAGAATAATCTCTAATTATTGGACCACCTTGGTGTGCCTGAGCTCGCATTGTCAATGAAAAATGCCACTCGTACGATCCTTATAAAACATTCCTTTCTGTTTTCATGTACGTCACGACGCATCTGTTTAGATAATGGACGACAGACGGCAGCAGAACAGGAGCCACACGCTGTAGTAAAATAAAGCAAGACATATCTAAACAAAAAAAAAAAAAAAAAAAAAGTGGAATAATTTGCATAAGTGCCAAAGCTTACGCGTCACGTGTTGCGTATCACATGCTCAGATGACTCTTCTGAGGTACAAAGTGTGTGAAAGGTTTTTAGGCATGTTTCAAACAAACACTGCGGCATTCATGCTGTCAGAAAGCCAAGAGTGCCGCATTGAGTAATTGGTCGTTTGAAGCCAAACAAAAAAAACGGCTGTGTTTGAAACACGCACTCGACGCACACCCACAATCAACTTTTTTTGTAACAACGCACCATATGTTACACCAGACAAATTATGACCTAAATACATCATTTTAAGTCGATCCTCCCTCGCCCCATCCTGAAAATACACCAAACACTGCAAAAGGTTAAAGGGCACGTTTGAGTGTTTAGAACATGCCCTGCTGTCAGGCTCGTCCAGTTAATTTACAACCAAATTACAAAAATACACACTTAAACTGAATTCCATAATTCTGTAAACTAAGAGCCCCCGCCGCATTTAGATCACAGACGAACTTGACTTCTCTGTAATTTGTGATTTCACAGTGGAATTGCATAACAGGAGATTTAAGTCAGAAATGAACTTTAAAGGGCAATATTAGTACTCTGGAAAGTGATATCTTGGGTAATTTTTATAAATGTATCTTTTATGTCAGATATTTACATTTAATCGATTGATTGGTTTAGTCAATCAGAATACTGTATTGCGAAGTCGCAAAAATTTGATCAGCATCAACAAAAATCATCTTTACATTGTTAGGCCAACTGAAGCCTGGCATTACATCACACATCACACGGACTATTAAATGCTGCTTAAGGCAAAATAAATTGGTGATTTGCAATATTATCACAAATTATTGTATTAATTACTGTAACACATCACATTAATCGAGTAGATTTAAAAACAAGACAAAGCAAGCAAAGAGTTCCCATCATTGCAACAGTTCATCTTAAGCTCGCCAGCAACTCCCCTTGTAATCAATAAAGCTGTCTACATTGTCGGGGGAAAATATTGTCGTGGGAAAAAGGATTCTTCTTCACTGAAGACTAATCTAAATGTCTCTGATTGTCGGTTGAACTCAACAAACACATGTTCGATTGGTTACAAGCCTCAACGCTGCAAAAAAGGAAAACTTTAACAAATATAAAGGCGCAACTGACGTGTTTCGGCTTAATTATTCTGCCCCGTTATCTTGAATTTAGCAAGCATTTTCACCTCAACCACCCATTCATTTCCGTCCCTGAAACTTATAGAGCAG
This sequence comes from Puntigrus tetrazona, assembly GCF_018831695.1. Lineage (NCBI taxonomy): Eukaryota > Metazoa > Chordata > Actinopteri > Cypriniformes > Cyprinidae > Puntigrus > Puntigrus tetrazona. The sequence goes on from NW_025047831.1 coordinate 2,836, forward strand.
TACTTTGTACTGTAGTGAAAATGTTTGTCCATCTGTTTCTCTGAAGTGTATATATTAGTAAAAGTATGCATAAGCTTCACGATACAGAAAGGGGATGATAAAGAAAGAGCATCTCCATTTTTTCTCTGACACCTAGTTTTAGTAGTCAGACTTTGGCCTTTATATATGTACATAGAGAAATTAGTCCCTCTGGTGGTTACTGTGCAAAATAGCAAGAAACGGAATCAAGCTAGAAACATTGCTTTTAAAAAAAAAGGGTCAAAATATTAAAATAGGTACAGGAAGATTTTGTTGAGAGACAATAAAAGACAGAAAGTGATGGCAATAAATAAATCGCACAAAACCCCCTTAATCACTGCAGAAAAGTCACTAATTTTTCACAAAAAAATGTGTGTACTAAAATCTTAAAAAATACTAGACCTTATCATAAACCATTTCGTAACATTGATACACTTCTTGAATTATGAATTGGATGAGAAGCATGAAAAACCTCAGCCTCAAAAGCCAGACATAATATAATAATTGTCATGCTCAAACAACTCTGACAAGCACAAACGACCCTTTCTTTGCTCCGGTGCATCAGACACACACAGTAATTGGAAAGGACAATAAGCAGTGGACTGTAAAGACTACACTCCCCTTGATTTACCACAACAAACAACTCCACAGAAAATAAATAAATAACGTGCAAACAATTACTATTTTGTTCACAAAAATATAACTTTAAAAATAAAATAAGAATATGCACTCAATCATCTGAGCATTAAAAACAACCAAGAATTCACATCGCAATGGTCATTGAAAACCTTTAAAGACTGCGTTCTGTGCATAAAAGGAGAGCAGACAAAGGGCAGCTTATGCTGTGTTGTGATGTTGTTTCAATCAATGTTGCATTGTTACATCAAAGCATTGTGGTGCCACTCGGTGACAGACAATATCCCATGACTGACAGTGCCAGTCCAACTGCCCGAATTAATCCAGTATTATAAAAACTTATTTTATTATAAAAAAAAGTCATGAAAGATGAAATGCAACAAATAAGGCGCTGTATGCACCGATGACACTAAAAGGGACAACATTTAATAGCCTACATTTTGCATATGAAAATGGTGTGGAAATGTAATTTCAAAACAATTGCATTGAAAAACGGATATGAAGAGACTGAGTGTTTTCTTACACCAGTTTAAAGAATAACTACCAGACAGAAAACTGTAAATGACCTCTACTGATATTCAGAACCGCTGCAGATAGAGTTAACCCTAACAAATAATAAACAATAAACACACACTCCTAAACTCCCCCGGTTAAGAACTACAGTCGACATACCCTACATTAATATGAAAGACGGCACTTGTAGAAGCTCCTCAGCACAACGACCTGATTCACGGCTCAATACCGCCTTAATTGCAAAGCTGCGCGTTTTGATTGGTTCCTCGCGGACACTCTCATCCTCCAGTCAGGTGACAGCGTGCTCGCTGTTTCAGGGATGCGCTGGGTGACCAGGAAACAGGGTTAGAGATCTCGTGAGTGAAAGACATTCATCCCTACAGTATGGGTTAAATTAACCATAGAAATATATTCGCAATGGATGAGCCAAATATACTGAGGCGGCGTGGTCTACAGGTAAGCGTGCATGCGTGATGCAGACAGCAGTACTTTTCGTTTTGAATTAATAGAATGCATCTCTGTTCATTTTAACAACACGAGTTTAGTGTTTCATCAGAATCAGCATGTTTTTTTTGTTTTTTTTGCAAAGCGATTGTTTCACGTTTGCAACCCATCACACTTCTCGCATCAGTTTGTTTGTACACGTTACACCGAATCGCATATATGGCTTGTTTTGGCGCGTGTGGTGTTGGGAAAAAAA
>NW_025047832.1:0-375 GCF_018831695.1 Puntigrus tetrazona
GGTTTTTTGGATTACATACTTTGTATATATATAAATGTTTTTATACTGACGACGTTTGAAAAAAACAACAGCTGTTGATAAATGCGCGTTTCAGTGGAGTCGACACGTTTCATCAGCAGTTGCCATGGTGATCACGGCATTTGTTATGCTCCGATCTGTTTATGATGGAAGACTTGCCTTTGCTTGTTTTTGCACAACCCTCCCGACGAAATACTTTTTATAATCTATGTTTAAATGTATTCCTCTGAAGGTGTGCTAGATTGGTCTGAAAACCAGTGACAGTAAAAATGTAGAGGAGGCCGGAAAGTGAACGAATCAAAACATATTTTAAGTATTTAAATTGATTCTGTTTATGCATCTCAAATTCTGATAACA
>NW_025047833.1:0-933 GCF_018831695.1 Puntigrus tetrazona
GGGAAAGTGTCGAATGAATCAAAACATATTTTAAGTATTTAAATTGATTCTGTTTATGCATCTCAAATTCTGATAACAATTCAGAACACTTCGGTTTAGCCCCATTTAACAGGCCAAGTGTTAAATGTGTGTGTGTGTGTGTGTGTGTGTGTGTGAACCATATTTTGAGCAAAACTTGACAAAATCTCTCATCATCTTTTTAAGGGATTCCTCATTTGTTAAAACTGTATACATAAATTATTTAAAAGATTATTTTGCAGAAAGTGTAGAAAGATTTCTGGGTTATAAGACTATGTGGTTTGGGTTAAAGTATTTAGAACTAGCTCAACATAAAAACAAGATGTCTTTGCAATGTCCCCATTATAGCTATAAAGTAAATGTGTGTGTGTGTGTGTGTGTGTGTGTGTGTGTGTGTGTGTGTCGTAAATCTGAGTCTAATTTTGTGTTTTTATGGCTGCAGCTGCAACCTTCTGTTCAGCACTGTATTTTTGTTTATTTTCATGAATGAATGAAAATGACATCCGTTATCATTAAAGAATGAAGATAACATTAGAAACCAGACGGAAGAATTCTTTCTTTCCTCGTGTATTACCGCGTAGCGCTTACTGTCACATTTACCATCGCCGCCGGAGGACGTTGGTCATGTACGGTCGTAGTTCATTTCTTTGTTGTGGACGGGTTGTCTGATGTTCTGTCCACACATGTCAGGACTAACCTGTTACACAGAGGTAAACCTGAATTTCTGACTCTTGCTGTTTCATCACCCACAACTGCATCGACGTAAGCGTGTGATTGTGCAAAACGGAGCACAGTGACACAAAGGTTACGTGTTTTGACCTATGTCAGACGACAGAGCAGAGTTTTATTATAGCTTCACACCCAGCGCTGTGCAACATATATGGCCTGTTGGTTTACTATGAAACTGGATGAGTC
>NW_025047834.1:0-1225 GCF_018831695.1 Puntigrus tetrazona
AGACGACCTTTGTAATTGGTCATCTACAAGACATTCATTCGAAGCGACAAAGTGCACTGCATTGACAGTGGCCCTTGGAACACGACGGCCTAGCAAAAGCCAAAGCTGGCCCTGTTAAAACAAAATTAGCTGGCAGAAACATCTCCATATTCTAAGGGCTGGCAAATTTATATCCAAAAGCTGAAGGGTACCAGCGGCGTCCACAAGGATGAGCTTTGGATCTTAGTTATGTATTGCTTAATGTGATTAATGTCATTCCTCCATCACAAATGGTTTTATGGAAAGGGTTTTGCTTTTGGCCTGAGCATTATTTGAAGAAGAAGATAGCGAGGGGATGACGTATGTGCGTCGCCGCATAAGCACTTAAGCATACGTGGGATTTTTTGTAGGAGGTTCGAGATTATTCACTCCAGCCCTGCATCTAACGAAGCGTTAATTTGGCCTCATATTTCCCGATTAATTTTTCTGATGTCCATCCAAATGTTCGGCAGCCTGAGCCACTTCTCCAGCCAAAAAGGGACAATGAGACGTTGAAAAGCTTCGGCTTTCAGGACTGACTGGGAGCTTGGCCAGCGCACAAGGAATTTTGTGAGGTTATAGCATAATTTGATTATGTTAATTATGAATTAGGACCTTAAAACTTAATATAAGCATTAAATCAGTCTGGATCCAGAAATACAAAACCAAACGTGCTCTGTTTTTGTTAGATGTGTAATGCTATGTGGACTGCAGTTTTGAGTTTGAGTGTGAGTGATTGCCTTTATAAGACAAACCTTGCATCTCCCTCAGTATTGAACTCTTGAGTGGAATGGATCATTTGTTTCTGGTTCATAACTCGTGTAGGTTTTAAAGAGTTTAAAGCAACGTCTTAAAATGTATTGTATTTGACTCTTGTTGTGTGATTCGATCATGATCATCTTATTTTATTCTCTTGAAATCTAAGACCCCTCTTACTCATGCAATATTAAATGCATAATCTGTGTTTCCATTAAAACACATTGATACGCATGACTTGTTGTTTAAATTAACTCAGTCTTTATTACTTCCCAGAAGGAACTGAGCCTTCCACGCAGAGGAAACATGTGAGTAGGCTTCATTCTCTAATATAATGTTTAGTCACTGTCATTTTCAGCTTGCATTTACTTTCCATTATATGCTAATGCATTATTTTCTTTTTTACATTTTATTAATTCTAGTGTTTGTGTTGTATTAATATATATATATA
>NW_025047835.1:0-3269 GCF_018831695.1 Puntigrus tetrazona
AAATTCAAATTCATTTAAAAAGTGCATCCAAAGCAAATGACATTCACAGTTGCATAAAAGTAAAAAACAGATTCTATAAAAAAATTACATTTTTAGTATTTATATTTAAATATTAACATTCTATTGCTACATGTTGTTTAAAATACATAAAGCAAGCATTTTTAAGTTTTAAGCATAATAAGAAATTATGTGTCGAAAAAAAAATAACAGAACGTGAGTTAGGCTAATTATTTATAAGTTTGCAATATGTTCATTTTTACATTTTTTGGTAATAATGTATCTGTCTTTATTCGATTATGTAAGAATGTATATAGAATAACGTGCAATATGTTTAATATTAATCATTTCATGCATTCAGTGTTCATTGGAACTGTGTTCATGAATTAATTTATAATGTAACAGTGACGCTCACATGAAAATGAGGGTTTTTGAAAGTTTTTTTAGTTTAGTTTGTCTTTAGGTTTTGACATTATCCTCTCCACAATAATCTATTACACGCGCTTACCAGCATGGGACACTCTTTGCATGCTAAGTTAAAGGAGGCGGGTTTAGTTGCCCGGCACAGTGACGTTCAAACCCCACCATGACCCCTTCTTTCAGTCAGACTCTTATGACAACTTCCTCCGCTCCGCGCACCCGCTTTTCTTTTTATTGTTGCCCCAAAACTTGCCATCGCGTACGGTCGTGCTGCTATACCTTTAAACCCGGGAGCAGCGTCCGTTGGCGGTGACAGGGCTCGAGTGTAACCAGACGATGGCATTTTCCAAACCAATGTGGCAATGTGTCACTTGTGAGAAAATAACGCGATGATGGCATCGCGCCGCCGTACTTAAGGCGCTTTCTGTCTACTCCCCCGTAACGTTACCGGGCGCGATGGAGTCTGTGTCGACATGGAGTTCGCCTGGGAATTGCGTTAGACTTCGGTGCTTTTACTCGTCGCAATGCTGCGGTGTATCTTCGATGAGGATTTGCTAACCGCGGGACGACGAAGACGAGCACACCGACATCATGTCTGATCGGAATTACTGGACGGTGTGTCCGAGTTATAAAAGTCAGTTCGTTTCCGGAGGTTTAGTCAAACGGCCCAAAAGGTAACGACGAGCTCGAGCGTGTTGCTGTATGTTTTTTTTTGTTGTTGTTGTTGTGATTGATTGCTGGTCGTCAAGGTTGGTCCGCCAAACTTGCTGTAACTTGGAAAAAACCCCACGGACGCAACCGCGAGAAATGCGCTTGATAAACTAGATCGTTCTTTTTAAAATCCCGTGTAACTACTGTCGCGGTTTGAACGTATCTTCTTCGGCGTCCTGGGTTTGGTCGTGGACCGCATGCACGCTGTTTTTCCACCCTGCCCGTTTTTGTTTCCTATAGTAAACGTGGCCCGCGCACTGCCGAGCGTCCTCTGCTCCTCATTGTCCTGTCGGCGGTGGACGGTCATATTCTGTCGCCTAGTCTTTTCGTAACGTTTATATACCGTTTAACCGTACGTACGGAGGGCCTGCGACGGACGTGTCGTTATCTTTCGTTTTGAAATCCCTGCCAACAAAGTATAGTCCGTGTGCTCGATTGTAGGCTAATTTTGTAGTGAAAAGTTATAAGGTCGTCGAGGTCATAAGGAGGGTTGTTTATTTTGTTTAATAGAAGCCGAACTAAATTAGTTTTAAGAAAAGGTAATAAAAAGCATGTAAATGTAGAGCGGCGCAAATATTTGCTAGCTGAAAAGATTTTAGGTATTGGGAAATAAACTGCTTTAATGTGTGTGTATATTTTTCATTAAAGTGGTGAATGCTCACAGGAGATGAGGAAAAAAACGTTTTTTTACTCTGCATGGAGAGGGTCGCCCCTTCGTGGGTGCTGCCATGTTGATGTCACATGACCAGACTTGTTGTGTATATGAGTGGGCAGCTGCTTATACTGATAGCATGTTTACTACTTAAAGCCGTCTTTGACGACCTGTATCTCCCATTGCGCTGACCAAGAATAAACATTGTGAGTGCGCAGTCGAAACGCCTCCGTTCAACGCGCTCCCATTGAAAAAAGATAGAAGCAATAGAATGAAACCTTAAAGGGAAAAAAATCTGTCATTAGTCACCTTCATCCCATTCCAGATCGGTGACACTTTTTTATTTTTAGAGCAGAAATTAAGATATACCGTGACTGCCACGTTCTAGGCCGGGAAAGGTAGTAAAGGCATCATTAAACTTCAAAAATCAGTTCATGTGACACTTTGAATGTGGTAGTTGCCATTGGTGCCTGCGCAGGGTCAGAAAGCTCTCAGATTTCATCAAAAATGACTTAATTTGTGTTCTAAAGAGGCTGAAATGTGTTAACATAAAGCCCAAATTCATAATTTCTACTATGTAATAAATGTCCACAGGCCCGTTCAAAGAAACCGAAGACACTATTGATTGATTCAGTTATACCACATCTAATGTTTTTTGTAATCTCAAATTGTGTTCCACTTCTAAAGACGTTAACAGACCATCCCTACAGACGGCTCTCATAATGAGGAGTGTTGTGAAAACTATGTATTTTTGCCTTTCCACAGTAACCGGAACAAGAGGAAGAGTTTGGCTCCCTCACCTACTCTATCAAGACCGCTCTCACCCCTTCCTTTGCAAACTGGTAGCTATAATTACTACTTTTTGCTTCTCTCTCAATTATGATAATGATGTTTGATTTACACCGTGCTTGATGATAAATACAGGCTAGCATAACATGCTTGCACAGCCAGCCCCGCTGCTGGAATATGCCAATGCCAGTAACACTTTGTCAACAAAGCCTTGCAAATGAGTGCCAGGCAATACAGAACCACTTCGGCATCCATTAACTCAAAACAACCGTAATGTGCACATTGATCATAGAGATGTGTTTCCTACAGGCAGCAGTCCTCTGGACAGTCCCAGAAATGTCTCCGGCAGTCCTTCGGTCAATTTTCCATTCATACGGAGGTAAGAGCTGAGCAGAATGAGACGGCAAACATGTCCGAGTGTATTTGCATTAGTCATTTGTCATGCATCATCTTATATCTGCCTTTTCATAATGGCTGTATAAAAGAAGCAAGGAATGAGTGGAAAGGTTTCTAGCCGGCCAATGAGATTCTGTGTTCGCTGCAGCTGCCCTCAAGGCTGTACCGTGGATGGGAAGCTTGGCATTTGTCACAGCAATTATAGTGAAGTCAGTGTGTAGCCTCATTACTTTACGCTGCCGTGATTATGTACTGAGGCTCCATCCGCTTTTATTAATGCTTGCTTGAAATGATGGGACCCTAC
>NW_025047836.1:0-6240 GCF_018831695.1 Puntigrus tetrazona
TTTTTTTTTTTTTTTTTTTTTTTGGTTGTGTATTTATTGTGCCCTAAAAGCAAGCAAGCATGCATGTAGCTATTTGTGGATGAATGATATGACTGTGTAGAGGTCCTATAAGTTCTTAAAGTAAGTTAGGTTTAAGTTTTGATATTGATATATATTCTATAGCATTTTTAATGTTGCTGACAAACTTGTAAATCTGGTGTATAGGCTAAAATTTTGGGGTCGGTAAGCCTTTTTTATTTTTTTTTTGTTTGAAAGAAATGCTGTTCTTGAGAATAATCCTTCATCAAATAATCCTTAAAAATATTAAGCTGCACAATTGTTAACATTGATAAGACAAGAAATGTTTCTCGAGCAGACACTGAAGACTGGATTAATGGTTACTGTATTAATACTGAAAATTTCGGCTTTACACAGGAAATAAAACATTTAACAAATATTACAGTTTTTTTAGATCAAATGAATGCCTCCTTGTAGAGCATAAGACCCCAAACGTTTTATGTATATGAGGAAATTTGTGTAAGTATATGATTTTGATGTGACTGATTGAAGTACTTGTTGTTGTTGTTGTTGTTCAGTTATTAAAACAACCAGCACTTTTAATAATTTTTTAACCATCTGAAGATTCCTTACGTTATGTTTTGTTGTGTCTCTCTCGTATTTTAGACCAGACACACGAAGGTGGTCCGTGGCATCTGTCTCCTCTGGATATGGAACCAATCCACCCAGTTCTGCTGTTTCAGTGAGTGGGCCCTCTCAACTCTCCTCAAAAGACCCTCTTTGTTTTCCTTTTTCTTCAGCCATCAGTCCAGTTTATCTGCAGTGTTTTCCTTTTATGTAATCAGACAATGCACAGAGCAGATGTGTTCAAACCAACGTATATATTATATCTGCTATCTGCAGATCATTTGATTTCGCTTTTGGAGTGCGCTTTAACTGCAGTACTAGTGCAGCTAGTTGAAAAAGAGTAACAAGTACACAGCATTCTAGATCCTCCTTCTTCTTATTATTATCATTGCACTATTACTATTATTGCACTTTACAGTGTTAATGTTGAAGCAGTCAGAGTCTATTGAAAGTGATTTCCATTCCTGACAAAAATGACGTTTAAAAGATTAATGGAAAATTATGGGCAACTTTAATCATGAATATACCTTTTTTCCATCATAGGTTCTCTTCTAAAATCTAATTGGCTAGAAATCGCTTTCTATAAATGGTGATCAGTGACCTTCACACTATATATAATTTTATTTATATAATTTGAACTGATCATCCTTGCCACAAAAATAGCATTTGGTCGTTACATGTCTACAGGGTTGACCATTGTGGGTAATTCTCAGTGGTGAAAATCCATTAATTTCATGGATTTATTTTCAAGGAGATTGTACAAAAAAAAAAAAAATAGCCCCTTTCTGTTTTGAAATGATATATGGCCATTCATGGCTCATGCGATGAGGTCAGCCTCGTCTAACAATGTGCTATTGAGCTAGTGTCAGTGAAGACTTTATTCAGAGGGAAGCTGTGAAGCTCTGGTTTCCTCCTTCCAGCGCTGCTCCCGTCATGTGCTCTCCGTCTCCTTTCCCGAGATTTTCAGCCTTAAATTACCATCTATGCCACAGACAACTGCAAGCCAGAATGGAAAGCGTCCCGTCCTGTAGTTGTCTTGCATAATTGCACACACTGATAAGCAGCTTTAGAGTGTCAGATGCTCGCCACTTGTGCTTCGTCTTGTGCTATGCAGATCTCTGTGTATTCGTTGCCGAACAACTGCTGTTACGTTTTTACACATCTATAAATTAGGGTGACACAACAGGCATATGCAAATGTGATTTGTTGTCTGAATCTAGCTGTGTTTCTGTCTCTCTCGCTCTTTTCTTCTGCGTTAGTCTTCCTCCTCCTCACAGGAGCTCCTGCACCAGCTGCCCTCCCAGCCCACCCCAGATGACCTCCATCGCCTCTTCAAGCATTTCAGGAGCTCAGAGAGTGTGGCAGATGAGGATGGACAGCCCTCGCCTTTCCGTCCTCGCTCGAGGAGCCTTAGGTCTCTATGTGTTAGAAAAAGAAAAGAAACACGAACATCAATGCTGTATTTTCTTCTTTTTTTGTTTCATCTGGTGCAAAATGTGTGCTGGCATAGAAAATATAAAATCTTGTAACTTTTTGTGATACAAGTGAATAAGGATGAAAGATTAGTTTGGCTTGTACGTGCCAGGGTAATACTCGCTTACATGCTCTTATACAGTCAGGGGAAAAGGTCTGCCAACACCGTAGTTTAATTAGCTAATGCTTAATCCGCTCTGCTTTGACGAATTTGGCATGGCTAATCTATATACAGATTTAATGTTTCAAAGAATAATTGGTTTTTCTGGCAAATTGGTAAAAGTTAAAAAATTTTACCTAACAAAATTATTCTACTTTATTAAGTTTACTTTAGTAGATAATTGTCCTCATTTTATGATTTTTAAAACCTGCATCACTTATAAACTTGTAGGATAAATTTTGTTATTATTTTTTATGTAATTGTGGGATTTGAAGCTTCAAAATAGGGAAAGTGTGCAATTGTGTGAAAATCTATAGAAAATATAACACATCTATCTATATTTAAATATAAAGACAGCATTTATCACTTTTTTTTGTTTTGTTTTTTTTTTTTATCACGGAACCCATTTTTTCGAAATATATGCATATTAAAAAATATAATTGTTATTGCAACTAACCGCAACCAAGTTTTTGGTTACATAATTTTTGTGTGTACGGTGTATATTTAGTATGTAAATACATAAAAATAAACACACGTACAGTATGTATTTTGAAAATATTTACATATGTTTATATGTATATATTTATATTAGTATAATATAAAAAAACGATATACATAACGTATTTCCTTATTCCTTTCTTATACGTGCATGTATGTGTAGTTGCTTATACATAATAAATATACACACATTATGTAAACCAACTTAGTTATTGTTTGACTTTATTGTTTTATTGTAAAAGTGTATGTGATCAATTTAATGTAACCTGAAGTATTGTTTTGTTTTGTAGCCCTGGGAGGACATGTGGCTCTTTTGATAACGAGATTGTGATGATGAATCACGTCTACAAAGAACGGTTTCCAAAGGTAATTGAGCTCTGACATTTAAATTTGAGTTTTTCTTCATGGACGTGGACGCCACGTCAGGTCATCACATGTTGTTTACTTTGCTTAAATTGTGGCTGTGGGAAAATTGATGGCCTGGTTGGTCCAAACAAAGCAAACGACAATTGTCAGCTACGCAGTCTCACCGTGTTTTATCACTCTTGCAGGCTACGGCTCAGATGGAGGGGCGTTTGCTGGCAGTGATTGCAGACTACTCCCCAGACAGAGCTCCTCCTCTTGCCGATGGAGTGCTGGGCTTCATTCAACACCAGCTGGTCGAGCTCGTCCGAGACTGTCTGGAGAAGTCCAGAAAGGGGCTCATCACATCCTGCTACTTTGTGGAACTTCAGGAAAAATTAGACAATTTCCTGCACGAGGTAGAAACGCATACCTGTAATGAAGTAAAAAATGTGGAAAGTATCGCCTTGACATTTGGATCTGTTAAAAATGGATTGGTTTGCGTCAATCTAGTTTGCAATGTCGCTAAGGACTAGTATTTCACTGAAAAAAAAAAAAAGACAGTTGTGAAAACTGCCGTTTAAATCTTTGTTGATAGTTATATAAAAATAGATATTTTTCACAACGGTTGTAAAGCAACACACAATGTTTTTCAAAATTTGAAAATAATAATAAATGTTTCTTGAGCACCAAATACAATCATACATAATACAACATGAAATTTACACACACACTACTGAACAAGAAGTTTTGCAAGAACATATATCTGTCAAATAATTCTGGAACAATAGAAAATGATCCAGATAAAGTGAACCACGCTTAAGGTTTTTATAATGTCTAATGGCAGTATTAGTTTTGTAATAAAACTACTTAAATTACTTTAAATCATACTAAATCGATGCCGTTGGAGTTTGTTAATTGTGTGTAAATATTTGATTTTATGAGTTTATTATAGCTACTTTAGTAACCCAGGCCAGAAGTAGTGAAAGATTTTGTTTTCTTTTGTTTGGTCTGTGTTTTTGTTTGAATAATATTAGCTACGTAATACACCGTGGCATGTGTGTTAGAGTGCATTTAAAGCTCAAGGCACAACTCTTCAGCCATACTGACTGTACATAAGTATCTTGCCAGGACATGCATTTGACCACTTACATGTGCAACTTTCTTTCAGTGCTAGTTTTTCAACATGGTACGTTTGACAGCCCTAGTTTGCTGTAGTTCATACTGGGTGGTTTAATGGTCTCTTTCCAGCTCTCAGCTGAATCACTGATACTGCCACAGCCTGTCGTCTTTATAAAAGCATTTTTACTGAATGATCACTGACTGAGAGCCTTGTGGCTCCAGACGCGAGACCCCTGAAGTCCTGAGTGATTCTTTTAATAAGCACTGTTCCTGTCACATTTAATCAGAAAATGACATTCAGCAAACTGCTGCACTGAAGCACTGCGGTATCTTCGGAATTATGTTGCATCTATACAGGCACATGTGTTCGTTTTAAAATAAACCGGCAGCTTTCATTCCTCATACCAAGCCGCTGTTGTCACGTAAAGTTTTTCTGGAAAGAGGCACACTAGTCATCTGCAGTGTTTGTGTGCCCGGGCAGTCATGTCGACACTGGAGGGAAGGATGGTTAATTAGGGCAAGTGAGAGACTGTTTTGTCTCCCTGAGGAGCTTTTGCTTCATGCTTCTGAAGTCATGAATAGCAAATGAAGAGAAGAGGCTGATCAAATTAAGCAAAAGGAAACAGGTCGTGGTGCAACAAATTCCGTTTACCTTTCCAAGTTGCTTGCGTGGCAGGGTTTGGTGTTGTGTTTTTTTTTTTTTTGTTAGTGATATTTTAAATGAATGACATTCTCAGGATAAATTGTTTGATGAAAAAGAGCTCCAAAATTCTTCTTTTTTTAAATGCTGCCATACAAGTTTAAAGTGACACGAGGGGGAATTGAAAATGACAAATATTTAATTTTGGGTTGAACTATTTCTTGAAGTGACTTGTTTGTCTTAAATGTCATAGGGAGCTTGAAGGGGTTTTATGGTCTTGTTCCATGATTACTTCTCTCTGTCCTTTCACAGTAAATTGGGTCACTTATTTCTTTAACTTTTACCATTTGAGATCTGACTCATGGTAATGTCTACCAAACTTTATGCAAAAATGTAGGTTGTTTTGTTTTGTGCTCATAAAGTTTATTTGCATTGACCCTGAGTGTTTTTTTTCAGGCATATGAGCGCTCTGAGAGCGAGGAAGTGACTGTGATTGCCAAACTCGTGAAGAAGATTCTCATCATTATTTCCAGACCAGCAAGACTACTGGAGTGTCTGGTAAAAAGATGGTTCTGTACTAAGAAGAATGTATTTTTATCGCATTAAAACCTTATTTTCTGTTTTGGGTCTAAGAGACCACAATACCAATTTTAATTTATGGTTAAGTGTGTATATATAGAGAGAGAGAGCTTGTCTGATTACTGAGATTTTATGTGGGTTATTTAGCCCATTAATCTACCTTTTTTGTAATTTATTATTACAAAATCTAATGCCTCAATCTAATGCCATTCATATAATCCTGACATGCCATGTTTCTGTTAACCATCAGGAGTTTGACCCTGAGGAGTTTTATCAGCGTCTCGAAGTTGCAGAAGACCAAGCAAAAATAGGCCAGGGCATCAAGACTGATATCCCCCGATATATCATCAGTCAACTGGGTCTCACCCGAGACCCCCTGGAGGGTATAATTATGATTTATCTAGCACCTCACCCTTAAATTATACGTTTTGTCTATGTTGTAAAGGGTAATTAAATGTTAGCCTCAGGCAAACAAGTGATTGAGTTTTCTCTTGTTTTTTTTTTTTTTTGGTTCAGACATGGTGCAGCTTGAGCACAACAACTCAGGCAGCCCAAGCAGAGATCTGGATGACACTGCAGAGGTAAGGCAATAAATCAAAGCTTGACAAAATTCTTAAAGTTGCTCGCTGTTTCTCTACACTGCTGGAGGTCTCATACTTTTCTTTCCAGCCGAGGAGCAAGCTATTTCAGAAGTCTTTGCTTCAAACGCACAATTTTGTATAGCTGTGAAAAGAAATGGAAAATGTGGATTGCAGTAGTATTGGTGCAAATACAGCGTGTAGTGAACCTTTAATTTATCATT
>NW_025047837.1:0-3835 GCF_018831695.1 Puntigrus tetrazona
ATTAATATAATATATATTTTGTTTTATTTGGCTATTAAATGCACTAGAAAGTTGTCAAGCATCTCAAACAACACATGAATGTATTTTTTTCCCGCAGTGGCAGTGCATGTTTATTGCATGGTAAAATGTATTAACCAAACACCGTCCTTGCGTGCAGACATGGTGAATCTGGAGAGTTACGACAGCGAGGGACCCCACACGCCAGAGACGGACGACTCTGCTGAAGTGAGTGTGTTCGCATAATCAAGCGCAAATTGTTTCGTAATGACCAAAAGAAAAATCGACCACTCTTACCTGCTAGTCGTTTAACAGAGAAAGCGGATGAAAAAAACAGAACAGGGTGCGTTACGTAAGCCTGCAATTTTCTCGCTCTTTAACATGGAAACTTAGTTTTAATGAAGGACCAAACAAACTCTCGCAGCACAAACTGCAGCGGGATAAAAGCGGTGGAAATGAAACGGCATGGGGAGTGAAATTATACTCCAGTCGATTTATCTTTTATCCGTCTTTCTCTCAGGGGAAGCTCAAAGCCATCAAACCGCCCTGTGAATCAGACTTCCAGACTATCAAACTCATCAGCAACGGAGCGTATGGGTGAGAATATGGCTCAAATTGCTCTCGATTACTCAAAACCTACTCGTGAACGCGGATAAACCGGATCTCTCGCTCTCGTTTCGATCGCAGGGCTGTGTATTTAGTCAGACACAGAGAAACCCGGCAGCGCTTCGCCATGAAGAAGATCAACAAACAAAACCTGATCCTCAGGAACCAGATCCAGCAGGCGTTCGTGGAGCGGGACATTCTGACCTTCGCCGAGAACCCCTTCGTGGTCAGCATGTTCTGCTCTTTCGAGACTCGCCGTCACCTGTGTATGGTCATGGAGTACGTGGAGGGTAAGGCGCGAGGCACGCTCAGCGATTCAGTCCCAGATTTTAGTCATTTCACAGACAGCTTTTTTTCCGTTTAGGTGGCGACTGTGCAACCCTGCTGAAAAATATCGGAGCCCTTCCTGTGGAAATGGCCCGGATGTACTTTGCCGAAACGGTTTTAGCGCTGGAGTACATTCATAATTACGGCATCGTACACCGAGACCTGAAGCCAGACAAGTAAGTCAAAGCCTCCTGGTGGACTGGACGACATCTGTCAAGTAGAAAAGCGAAAGACGAGCCAGTATAGCGACTAAATTTATAAAGTGCATTTCAAAACGACTACGAAGTTTAGTACAGTATGGAAAAAAATTACAAAAGCATAAAGATGTTTCACGCATTGGTTTATTTTTCTTATACAAGCATCAAGGTGAACAACAATATTACAAACTTTGGTTTTGGCCAAAAACTTCAGACAAAAATATAAGACCTGAGTACTTTTAGCCTTAATAAGTGAACGAGAGACTGCATATTAAATGACATAATTGAATTAACAACAGATAATTATAAATGTTCTGATTTTAAGATATTGATTATGTAAAAACTAATTTTTTTTTTTTTTTTTGCAAATTTGCATTCATTCCAGTTGCAGACTTTAAATGTGACAGTGTAGTGTACTAAAAGTACAACTGCGAGGTATTTTTAACACATAAATATGTATTTGTAGTATATATATAAACATGATTTCAAATACACTTTAGCATATTTACTTTTCAGCAGATTGCATGAATTCTGCTGTTAATTATGAATATTTTAACAGGCTGAAATAATGCAGGCTAATGGATCCAACAAAAGCATTTTTTCCAACTATTAGCCAACTCATAATTCACAATAGGTCTGTCTTAACAAATGTCTCCCTTATGGAGAAAATAATGGAATTTTTACTTCGGGAAACTGGCCGTTGCTGTCTATTACAAGGTGTAAAACAAATGATCTGATGTTGTCGTCTATTTTCCAAGAGTTAACGTGATAACGCTCATGACTCGTGGTTCTTCTTCACAGTCTGTTGATCACGTCGATGGGCCACATTAAGCTGACGGATTTTGGCCTGTCAAAGATGGGTCTCATGAGTCTGACCACTAACCTGTACGAGGGACACATTGAGAAGGACGCCAGGGAGTTCCTGGACAAACAGGTAAGAACCAACGGGCCTGTCGTCTAGCGATGGGTTCAGCGGGTGTAAACGGGAAGGGTCTCTCTGTCTCAGGTGTGTGGCACACCGGAGTACATCGCCCCGGAGGTCATACTCAGGCAGGGCTATGGGAAACCAGTGGATTGGTGGGCCATGGGCATCATCCTCTACGAATTCCTAGTGGGCTGTGTGCCGTTCTTCGGAGACACGCCAGAAGAGCTGTTTGGTCAGGTGATCACAGGTTAGTGCCGATCCCGATCGCATCAGCGCTTTTAAGCAACGCCTGAGCTAATGTTAGCAGCAGCGGCGTTGATGAGCGCGAAAACAAACACATTCTTGCTCGGGAACCTTTTAAGGGCTCCGTATTTCTCACGAGGCTTCGCTGAAATGTGTGTGTGTTTGCGTAGATGATATTGAGTGGCCCGTGGGAGACGAGGCGCTGCCTGGTGAAGCTCAAAGCCTGATTTCTGACCTGCTGCAAACCAACCCTCTAGTGCGACTGGGCACAGGTACACAGCCACAATTTACAACCCCAGTCCCTGTGTTTACTTTTTAACTGCATGAGATACTCTTGTTGAACATTCTGTCATGTCATGATAGTTCTGCGAAAAGAAAGAAGAAAGAGGGTTTAAACCAGTTTTTTCAACAAACACCTTGTTGTACCAGGATTGTGCGTTTATCCGAGCAAACAGTTTGTTTCTAAATGTACTTCTGTTCGTTCTTAAAAACAGGTGGAGCGTTTGAAGTGAAGCAGCACTCGTTTTTCTCGGGATTGGACTGGAATGGTTTACTTCGACAGAAGGCCGAGTTCATCCCTCATCTAGAGTCTGAGGAGGACACCAGCTATTTCGACAGTGAGGATACTCACATTTTAAGTCTGCCCTTGATCGCCATCTCTCTATCTCTCACCATTATCTCACACTCTCACTGTTTCAGCGCGGTCCGAGCGTTATCGACACATCAACTCCTATGATGAGGACGACACCAATGACGATGAGCCAGTAGAGATAAGACAGTTCTCCTCCTGCTCGCCGCGCTTCAGCAAGGTCAGTCTGACACATGGCTGCATCCATATTTCATGCTTTCTCTCTCAGAAACACTCTCGAGTGTGTAAACAGACACATTAACACTTATCCTTTTATATCCGTCTTTCTTTTGTTTAATTTTTCACGATCCATCAAGGTTACCATTTCATTCCTTTTAGAGAAGACAAGGCCTAGTTTTTATTCCAATGATTGTGTTTATTTTTGCATTGACACAAACATTAATGCATTTTTAAAAGCGTATAGTTTCTGACAGTTTTGTTTCTGTCTTATCTCTTCTTCCATGTTATACTCCATATAAACATTTTTTCCCTGGAAGGAATCTTAATGTGTTTTTTTAAATGTAGGCGTTTCATTAAAAAAACACTTGTGTGCAGCAGCGGCCTTCAGATAAGCACACGCAATTGCACGCTTACATAATAAACATTCTCTGATCTTCGGTGTAAATGTGTTAAGGGTTCTTCACAAGACATGCGACCCTCTTCAGGACCACTTGCTGAACAAAGACTTTGGATTTTTTAAACAAGAAGACAAAAACGCAATTATGCAAATGGCAAAATGACTGGTTGAAAAAAAAAATTCAACTGATTTCAAGCACTAAAATATCAAAAGAAACACCACAGAGCCTCATATAAATTATCATATAAACATTTGGTTACATTTTTTTCATGTTTTTGATTTTTCATAAAATATTTTTTTCATATATTAATATAACATTTACAACAATTATTATT
>NW_025047838.1:0-774 GCF_018831695.1 Puntigrus tetrazona
TAAAATCAATGGTTGACTGCGAGATTTGATGTCTGGCACCACTAAAGCAATAGTTGGAACTTCGGTCTTGACACCAACAAATTCTGCTGGAAAAGTTATGTTCAGGTGCACATACCCAAGGTATGGCACAGAAAGACCGTTTGCCCCTTCTACCTCTAGTAAGTCAGAGAGAGGATGAATGGGGTATTCTGAAAGATACTGCTGATGAAAGGAACTAGGGATTGTGGTAACTTGCGAACCAGTATCAATCAAGCACTGACATTCGTGCCCCAAAATATTAACTAATGCAATGCATTTAGTGCCAATTAAACCTTTTGGTACTTTAACGTCCATGCCTGAATCCTTAGGGCACTGGCTACAAGTGGAAACATAAGTCCTGATGGGACTAGCATGTCTTTCAGTTCCAATTCGCCCCTCAATTGGAACTGGTTCTAGTTTAAATGCTCCTCCACAACAGCATTCTGAGATTCCCATTTGGATTGCCTCTCTCTTAACAGCTTGCGTTTTTCAGCCACAAGTTTGGGATTTGGCTCAGCAGTACAAGAGGCTACAATGTGGCCATCTTCTCCACATTTAAAACAGTACCATGGTCTGGGCTTTTCCATTTGTTTGCTTGTAGGTGCAGTGGTGATGGCTCCAACATTTGGGTTCTGGCATTTCTTTCCTACTGTAAAGCCTTTTCTGGCTTTAGGCTGTGAAGCAAACTTTTTTGAAACTTCAGCCCTGGGAGTGAGTTTCATCAACTGAATCTGAAGGGTGGCTATTTGTTTCCTT
>NW_025047839.1:0-290 GCF_018831695.1 Puntigrus tetrazona
TGTTTCCGCGTCACATCTATTTATAACCTCCAGGTGTTCGTGATCAGGTGACGTCACCTGACCAAGGTTATATAAGCCAAACTTTGGCATGTTTGACACACGTGCTTCAACAACCGGTCGAACAAAAGACGTTCTCATTAGCGCATTCAGCGCAGCATCGAGAGTAGCTTTTGATAGGGAACTCATTATTCATTACACATCTGAGCTATACACTGTTATTTTGATCTGTATCAATATGTATGGAGTAGTGGTGTGTGTGTGTGTGTGTGGTTAATTAGTTTTTTCCCTTC
>NW_025047840.1:0-6320 GCF_018831695.1 Puntigrus tetrazona
AAAAGGGAAAAAACAGAATACACAAAATAAATGTAAAAAAAAAAGACAGAAAATGAGACAGAATCATATAGATTGTCTTTAATCTGTTATAACACACAGGTTCATTTTCAACACACACACACACACTCACACACACAAAATATTTTCCTTTGCTCCTTTACATTTAATATTAAACACATTAAACATAAATATTAACATATGCAGATGTAAATAAAGTTAAGAAATAAAATGAACAAGAACAAAAATAAAGTATTTTCAAGTAAAGTATTTTCAAAACAAAGTTATTCAGTAACATATTAATTATTAATCCCAGACCTACAGCTGTAGATAAAACACTGTAGAATTAACACGATGAAACAGCATTTTTCTGACCACATGCACACTTTTTTTCTTAATATCAACGTAAAGTAACTTAAGTTGGTTGTCTAATTAACTCTATACTGATTACTGAAGTACTTTTGCAAGTCACATCTGCTAAATGCATAAATACAAATCTAGATCCGATCCAGTGCAGGTTTGTTTCGTGTCAGTCTGTGTAACAATATCCACTTATTAACATTTATTGACTCACTATGCTTTCATTGTTTATCTTGACTTTTCTGATAATCTTTTCTTGGCCTTTCATTTGAGCATCATATTTACATTCACATTTAATCGCCTTTATACTTACAACAGAAGCAATAAAATCAACGATACAGGCACACCGTATGTAACTGACTCAGTCTAACATAATACATGCTTTTCTAAATAAATAAATAAATAGAAGTGAATAGTAAATCCTAGGATTATTAAGCCAAGAGTTAAAAATAGTGATAGACTGGGGTTGAACTGAGCAGGTCATTTCTGTTATTTCTGTGGGATTTCTTCCTCTGAGATATCTTGATTTGAGCACCGCTCGTTTCCATGCATCTCCATTTCGTTCCGCTCCTGTTTTGGGTTAGCAAGCTTTCAGAGGCAAGGTTTTGTTGTCGTCCAGCTCCACAGTTAAACACTTAAAATGGTTTTGCAGATATCAGACATTTATAAATAAAACTTCTGGTTTGGCACAGATGTCACTAGAGCTGTCAAAATCTAATTTTCTAGTTTTTAAATGAAGAAAGTGCTCTTTGTGAGCGGTTTTCGGTCCGTTGTATTAAGCGACACATTCACATCGTTTAAACAACGTAATGATTTATAAATGGTTTTATGGTTTATAAACCTTATTCCCAATGCGTCCCCTTGTGGCCTCAGGAGAGAAGCCAAAAGTTAACATAAATTATGACTATAACGCAACGAGTTTTTCCGCCAACTTGACAGCCCTAGTCATCAGTCCCACGTTTTGCAGCTGAAGACATACAGGCTTCATCACGAAGCTCTTCCTTCTAACACAGTGAAACCGAAGAGTCTGGATAAATCCTGAACCCAGCACAGAGGGGCTCAGTGAACGTGGCATGGTATGTGTGTAAGTGAACGAGTGTGTGTGTGTGTGTGTGTGTGTCAGAGACGCTGTAGAAGGACAGCTCCCCGGCCGGCCAGTCCAGATACACTCCTACTCTGTTCGATGAGGGAGAAGGGGCGAGTAAGTTGGTCCTCTTATTGCCGTGCCAGGCAGAGTACTTGTTATCGAAGCAGATCAGACTCCAGGACATTTCATTGAGGCCGAACCGACAGTCGCTTCCGGTTCTTTGGATTCCCTTATAGGCTACGGACAGCCCAGCTCCCGTCGCGCTCCACTCGGCCTCCCAGTAACACCGTTCAGACAGACTCTCTCTGCACAAGACTTGCTCAAAGCAGTCGAATCTCTCTGGAAGATCGTGATAAGGCAGCTGTTCTTCCACTCGCGTCACCTTTCTGTTCCCCTCAGACAGAGAGAGATGACTGTTTGCTGTGTTTATGTCCAGCGTGAGATTACAGGCGTCTGCGAGAGAGAGATTTTAACTATATCAGAATCAGAAAGAGCTTTACTGCCAGGTGTGTTTATGTGGAATATGTTTTAGTGACAGAAGACAATACACAGGTAATCAAAGGAAAAAATAATAGACAAAATAGACAATATACAACATTTCAAAAACAATACATAATGGACAAATGATGTCTATAGATGTATGGTATGTATTAAATATGTATGATATATCTCTTATGCATAAAGCAACAAAAAGACCTACATTTGTGTAGTCCTGGTGTGATTCTGAAATGTCCTCCATGGTCCAAACTACAAAGATAACAAACGCACAATATTACATTTATGCCACACTTTTGAATTTTGACACCAATGCACATGGTTTTTTTAAATTATTTTCTAATATAAAAACAACTGTGACAAGTGGCGGTCACGAGCTATTAATGGGGGGAACCAAACTTTATTTATCTGTATTAAATCCATATTTGAGATATACTGTATATCTGAGGAAAAATGCATTGGCGATCAATCATTTCACGCAAGGTGTGAAAGCAACATTCACCGGTGATTCACGATGCTTTTTCGCATCACGTTTAGTGTGAAGTGGCCTTTCGTTTGCATAAAAAACACCATCACTGTTCTGCTACGTACTTGAGTATCTCCAGTTTGCAGTTTGGTCGGTTCATACTCTCAGAGAGCAGCTTCGCTCCTGAATCTCCTGGATGATTGTAGCTCAGATCCAGCTCTCTCAGGTGTGATGGGTTTGACTTCAGAGCGGAAGCCAGATAAAAACAGCCTTCCTGTGTCACCATACAGCCAGATAATCTTTAAAACCAGAAATCAAGTTGAGGTTATTAGAATAGACAGACAACAAAAAACAAATGAATCAATCAAATACAAATGCCTTTTAAATGGTCTGCCGCTCTTCGTGTTAGGGCTGCACAATATATTGCATGAGATAATCATTGCATAATCAAAGAACAGAAAGAGCAGGCCCTAAATACTTATAGAAATATAACTGGAATATATTTGAACTTTTTTTCATCTGTAATAAAAAAATAAATCGAAATACCTCAGTATCTCCAGCCGACAATGTGGACTCTTCAGTCCAGAAGAGAGCAGCTTCACTCCTGAATCCCGTAGGTCATTATTACTCAAATCCAGCTCTCTCAGGGGACAGTCTGACCATTGTAGAGCTGAGGCCACAGTTTCACAAGACTGATCAGTGATTTTGCAGTCTGCAAATCTGAAAGATAAAAATAATAAAAAATCTGGTAAAATAGGACTATGGAAATCAGCATTTAGCCAAATTGACCCATTTCATGAAGGTTGGGCTAAGAGGAGAAACAATACCGTATGTGGAAGTAATGTGTTTTTTGCACCTTAAACCACATAAACAAATCACATTAGACCAAAGACACAAAGTAACGTTTTTTTGCAACATCACCTTTAAATGCTGCTCCATCTGAAAACAGGTAATGGAGATTAATTACTAATCAGCTGACCAAATGCGCATGACTATTGCATGCTATACAGAAGAAGTGTAACAATAATTTGATTAATGTAACATAACGCAGTTCTCTCTGGAATCGATTCTGAGCTGAGTTTTAACAGCAGATGGCAGTGCACGCTTTAGAATAAGCTTTCTTTCAGTTCCTTATACACACTCCACTTAAGAGAATCACTGGAAAATGTAATTAAACGCATATTTTGAGAAAACAAGCCTTTATCACCTTGTATGCATGTAAACCTATTGTAGGAGATTCCCAAAGCAATATTAGGAGCCTTAATAACTCTCAAAGTAATTCGTACTCACATGGCTTTTCTGGAATTTCTCACAGCTGGTATCAGCCTCCTTCTTCCTTCCTCTGATGTGTTGTATTTCTTAAGGTCCAGCTTATCCAGCGCCTCCTCTGAAATCTGAAGTATGTAGGCTATGGCTGAGCAGTGTGCAGCAGACAGCTCTTTATCTGAGTGTTTGTCTGATTTCAGAAACTCCAGGATTTCTCTCTGTAGAGTCTGATCGTTCATTTCAAGCAGACAGAGAAACAGATTGATGGATCTTTCAGCAGAAAGAGTGTTTTGCCATTCTTTGATTTTGTCCTTAATGTACTTTATGGTTTCTTTAATGCTCTCCGAGCTGCTCTCTGTGTGAGCCAGCAGCCCCTGTAACAGTCTCTGGTTGGATTCCAGAGAGATGCCCAGCAGAAACCGCACAAAAAGATCCATGCGTCCATTCTCATTCTTTAGAGCTTTATCCAGTGCTCCTTTATGCAAATTATGAAGTAAATCAAAAACCTTCAAGGCATCAGAAGTGGTATTAATGTAGGAGTAAAAGACATAAAAGGCTGCAAGAAACTCCTGAAAGCTGAGATGTATGAAGCAGTAGACTTTCCTCTGATAAATAACATATTCTTCCTTAAAGATCTCAGTGCAAATCCCAGAATAGACTGAGGCCTCAGTGACGTCCATACCACACTCCCTCAGGTCCTCCTCGTAGAACATGATATTTCCACGCATCAGTTGTTTGAAAGCCAGTTCAGAAAGTTTCACGATCACTTCTCGGTTGGACTGCAGTAGCTTCTGAGGGTCGCACTCAACTTTCTCATCGTACTTCTGATTTCTTATATTGGTCTGAATAATCAAGAAGTGTATGTACATCTCAGTCAGAGTTTTGGGGATTTCCACAAAGTGATCTGTTTTCATGATGTTCTGAAGCACAGTGGCAGAGATCCAGCAGAAGACGGGGATGTAGCACATGATGTGGAGGCTTCTTGCTGCTTTGATGTGTGAGATGATTCTGCTGGCTTGACGTTGGTCACTGATCCTCTTCCTGAAATACTCCTCCTTCTGAGGCTCGTTGAATCCCTGAATTTCAGTCAGACGGTCGATGTATTTGGAGGGGATCTGACTGGCTGCTGCTGGTCTGGAGGTGATCCAGATGAGAGCAGATGGAAGCAGATCCCCTTCGATAAGGTTTGACATCAACGCACCCAGTGATGAAATCTCGGTCACATCACAAACTTTCTCATGGTTTGAAAACTCAAGTTTGATTTTGCTTTCATCCAGACCATCAAAAACGAACACAACTTTGCATAGATCATACACCTTTGGTTCCAGATCGTGAAGTCCAGGTTGAAAGTCCAGCAGAAGCCTGTGAAGACTGTACTGGTGATCTTTAATCAAGTTCAGCTCTCGAAATGTGAGCACAAACATGAAATCCACATCCTGATTCTCTTTCCCTTCAGCCCAATCCAGAATGAACTTCTGCACAGAGACGGTTTTTCCGATGCCAGCGATGCCTTTCGTAAGAACAGTCTTGATTTTGTCTTTTCTCATTCTTTTCTTCTTCTCGTAGCCTGGTTCAGGTAAGGGATCGAAGATGTCATTGCAGTTGATTGGAGTGTCTTGCACTTGTTGCGGTCTGGGTGTTTTCTCCATTTGTAAAACCTCATGCTCTTCATTCACTCCTTCTCGTTCTCCCTCGATGATGTAGAGCTGCGTGTAGATCCTGTTCAGGAGGGTTTGGTTGTCTTGCATTTTGATTCCTTCAAATAAGCTCTCATACTTCCTTCTCATGCTATCTTTGTGTTTGTCTTTGACTCTCTGCAAGGAATCTCCCGCTGGCTGGTGGGAGTCCCGCTTCGGATCTCCAGTCTTCTCTGGCGCGTGCAGGGCTGGATCTGTCTGATGTTGTCTGACGTGGGTCTCGGAGTAGAACGCAACACAGGTTGGACAGGACTTCACGGCCCTGAGCTTCCTCTCACAGCAGGAAGAACAGAGCACTTCGGCAGCTTCAACTGAGCTGAGAGCATCGCAAAAAACATTAAACTACCATTAAAAGTCAATCTCTGAGAACATTATAAAACAAGAAAGCAGAACCATATATAACATAATAACTGCCTCTCTAAAGCAGAAAAAAGAGCAGCTCATGTTTATTGAGTTCTGATTATCATGCTTAACTGATTAATCACAAAAAACTGTGCCATTATGATAATCACAGCCATACCATCTTACCTCGAATCAGAGCATGCATCACTAAAAGCAGGAGGTTTGTGCATGGAGCTGTCGCTCTTCATAGACACACAGCTGGAGACGGGAGATGCTACTGTTTGAGTGTGGTGTCTGAAGATATTAATAAGAAATGTTTTTATCAAATAAAGCTCTCTCTGACCCTGGGGGTGTATTACAGAAAGACCCTAAGTTTAAATGTGGAATCAAAAGCATGCATTTAATGATGTCTGAGAGAGACCGCAAACTCAATGAAGCTAAAAAGATTTTCGTTTTGTATGGCTAGGTGGTTTGTATGGCTAGGCTAGCTTTAATACATTTAGTATACATTTAGTTTGTTCTGTGTGTCACGTAAGACTATTGTGCATACAAGTAAATGAGAGAAAAACGTATGAGAGAAAAAAAAAAAAGAAATCCCGAGGGGACTGAT